>NC_072053.1:51566193-51738832 GCF_027791375.1 Indicator indicator | reverse complement strand
TTTAAATTCAAATGTCAGACTACTGAATATGAATGCAGATAGGAGGGCACATACATGGGTGTACTGTGATTCAAGAAGGTTGTAAATTTACCACCTATCTGATAACAATATTTAAAATATTCTATGTAAAATATATACTATACTCTAACATACAATAAGATAAACCCATGATTCCATCTCACTGGACTTATAGTAGTATTTAAATTAGAAACTGAGTCACGGGGCATATGGTGTGAATGCTGAGTGCCACTGCCTTTATTGGGACAGCTTTACGTAGACAAATTTTTTCTGTAGTTATTTCACCACTGTGCAGGGTGTACTTGCCTCTGCAATGTTAAGGTACTGCCCACCTGTACTATTTGCAAGTGTCATTCTCTGACTGCACCAGGCGCTATCCGAAGTCTCACCAGGTTTCATTTCTTCTCCTAAGCAGTAGAACTTTAGACAAATTATTTTGTTTGTCTGTTTCAGTTCTGCTCTTCATTGGTCCTGGACTGTCAAATCATTTTTGAACACACAGGTCCAAGGACTGCCTTTTCCTGCTTATTTTTTACAGCATCTATCTGAGCTGAGTACTGTGGTTGCAACTTTTATATTGACAATATGTTTCCTATTCATCTTCCTCTTAGCTTAAAAGTTCAGGAACAGTATCTTATGAATTCAGTAAGACCAGGATCAAGATGAATGCCACAAGGTTATATCCTAAAGGTGGGAGGACATGTTCCTACATGTTCAGCTGGAACCCCCTCTCCCCTCTGGAGTTGGGGGGGAAGTCTTGACACCACTTTGTCTGAGTAGACAATTTCCTGGGCCATTTGGGGCAAATAAAGCTCAGGCGACATGCTCATGCTGGCTTTGTTTAAAAGTTATGCTCGCACTATATTTGGTGAAACATCATTTCATTGGTTAATTGCTCTGTTTAACAAGAATGCTCACTGGACCAGTGTTCGTGCGGCAAATGTTAAATAGGGGTTGTTTGGTAAACTCATGTTCCGTGTTCCGTGCCCAGTATCCATGCTCTGTGCTCCGTTTTATACCCGCGCCTGTTCCTGTGTGCGTGCCTGTGTTTGCCTCATGCATTGTGTTGCCGAGAGATCCGCCTTTGCCCAGGACTCAAACCGGCATGTTCAGGTGCATCGCCGTAGACTGCCGCTTCTGCCCAAATGACCGGCACCTCCCCGGCCGATCTCTGTAGACTGCAGAAAGGGTCGCCCTAGCTTTGCAGAGGAGCTGCTTTTGGCCGTATCCTGCGACCGCAGCGACAAGGGTTTTCTCCTGGAGCAGCAAGCTTGTTTACACAGCGCACCCCATGAACTGACTTGCAAAAGCGTCCGGGATTCACCGGCAATCTTCCAGGACACTTTTGTTCCGAGAGGAGCCACGATCACGCGGTACAGTGCCACGCGGTCGGCGCCATTTCAATTGCGTTATTACGATACATCCGTGCTACGATTTCTGGGAATATAAAACAGTATCAAGAAAAGATCTCATGAAATTTCTTCAGTTAGTGAGTAAACTAAATATTTCTTCATAGAGTTTCTGTGGCAGTTTGTGCAAACTGCCTGTTTGTGGGCTTGCTGATCCCCGACACTCACACCCCCACCTCATTCCAAGTTAGTTTCACTTTCTAAACATATAGATTTCCTCAAACTGTTTAAAGTGCCTTTATATATACATTCTGCAGAATTGATTCTTTCCAACTGAATACTAGAACCTGTAAATACCAATTGTATATCACTTGTAATATAATGTTAATAAATATTTATTAAACCTTTATAAATATCTCTGCCGCTTATTTTCGGCGAGAATTTACATTTCACAAGAAGATGTTTTCACAGAATCACAGAATTCTATGTTGGAAGGTACTGTTCAGCTCAGCTAAGAATTTAAAATATACTGGAGGGGGGAAATAGATGCTTCTAGTAATATGCTCTAAAATAATTTTGTGATTTTGTTTCATGACATGAAGTCACACAGCACATCATAAATTTAGTTCCTAAAGTCTAGGATTTATGTCTGCTTTACATCCACATCACATCATAATGCAATGTAGTTTGACACACCACAATTTGGTTTTAATAATATATTATTTCAGGCTCTGGGAGAGTGCCAAGCCTTTGTAGGATTTATTTTTTTCTTTTTAATGCAAATTTAGTGACTACTCTGATGTGATTGCAATTCCAAGCTAATCCAGTCATTCTGTGATTGAGTAGGGAGAGTGGAAGTTTATTTAGAATTTTCTGATTTTAAAATAAATAAATTTGTAAAAATTGTTTCACAGGAAGACATCACTGTATGCTTTGCAGTGAGTTTGCTTAGTGCAAGTATTTCACCAGAAGAGCATATGCCACACATTTTATGGAATAAGATTAAAAAGGACAGATTTAGAGTTTCTTGAGTTTTTGCCTGCAAACATGCAGCAAATATAAGTATAAACCTGAAAAATAAAACATAATCATATGGTCATTAATCAAGATTCATACTTTCAAGATGTCCTTAATGTTTCATCTAGTGTATGTACCATGCCCTTTTTCTAGATGGTTCCTTAATCTCTTAATGGTAAGCGTCAACACTAGCTTTTATGTTGAAAAACTCACAGCAAAAATGGTTAGTAGCCCACAAAAATATGTTATTGCTTATTAGTTATTTATGTAAAAATTATCATATTAAATATATACATATATATATATAACTTTTTTTTTTTACCATCTTCTTTTTTCTTTCTTCTTATTAAGTCCTTCATTCAAACTTTCTGGATTTTTTTGCTTGACCACTTCATCTTTTATTTTTAGCAATGATGATTATTATATTTACCACTTTTAAATGCTACTAATAGCAACAGCATGAATGTTTTGCAACGTTGTCTTATACTGTAGTCATTAAATAAAACCTAGCAATTTTTTAATTTGAAAGCAAAAAGAAAAACCCAAACCAAACAGCTACCAGAGGAAGCTTGGAAACATAGTTAACTCCCTTACAGTGGTAATTTGGAAGAAAAACTGTTGTGAATTAATATTTTTCTTTAATCAGAGCAATTTGTCATTCTTGTTGATTTTCTAGGGAACTAAGACATATTTTGCTATTTTACTTTTCTAGGTAAATGGTCCTGAACTCTTTTCAGATGTTAACTCAGGTTACCAGCTGTTACCTCAGAAAAAGGTGAATGAAAACTAAAAGAGCTAATCAGTAACTTGTGACATTAAAACATTAAAAGAAAAGGTGAAGCATACGATGTGACAAATTTTCTGAAAGAGTATTTTGAATTTTCAGGGCAGGTTCCAGGTAAAAGAACCAGAACACGAGCCAAGTAGACAAAACCTAATTCCTTTATTCTTATACAACTCCTATATTGAGTTCATCACTCCTTTTCTGCAGTTCTGTACAGTGCTTTAATAATATAGCCAAGCATCTGCACGAAATAAGTTGAAGAGCGAACCAATGCTGTGGCATTTCTGAAAAGTTTTCAGAAATGTTTTCAGAAATTAAATACAAAATTAATTTGTTTCTCTCGTATATTCACTTCTGTTACCTTCTGTGCTTATCTTCATTTTCACTTCAATTACATAAAAAATAGGATCTATGTCTCAATTTCCAAAATAGTTTAGAAACTGAATTGTGGTAGAAAAATGTAACAGCTCATATAATTTTGAACTTAATATTCAGGCTACTAAGGAACCAAGAGTCCTACTGAAAATTTATCTCTACTTTCAACACTAAGAGCTTGCATGATTTTACTCAGCATTACAATTTTTCTGACTTACGATTTACTACAGCTCTTCAGTTAGTCTGCTTAGTGGCAGAAAATAGGTTTAAGGGCAGATATCTTGTCACTCACAGAAGTCCCATGACAAAGATATGCTAGATGTACTGTTTCTTAATTCATCACATGGGCAGCTCTCTGTATCATGTTTATGCTTCTATGAATGAACATCTCCTGGGAATAGTTTTATAACACCACAGTTAAATTTTCACTCTAGACTACGTACTCATGTTGGTTTTGGAGGTAAATGAAGAATTTTGTTCATCAGAAGTAATGAATTCTCTAATTTTAGCAAAGTAGAATGTATCAACATGCATCCCAAACAGGATGAAGAGACAGATGAAATAATTTTTAGGCAAATTAGAGAAGTCTCCTCATCATTAATGGGGTCAGCAGAACTGCCACATTGGACTTCCAAGGGCAGACTTTGCCTGTTTTGGAAACTGGTCGACAAAATCCCTTGGGAGGCAATCCTGAAGGACCAAGGGGTCCAGAAAGGCTGTATGCTCTTCAAGAAGGAAGCCTGAAAGGCAGAAGAACAGGCCATCCCTGTGTGCTGAAAAATTAGTCAGTGTGTGAATAGAGAGATTTAGTAGCAGCTTAGAAAAAAGAGAGTTTATGGTCACTGGAAAAAGGGGCAGGCCACTCAGGAGGCTGCTGCAAAATTTTATCTTGATGAAAAATATATGGGTTGCCCAGAGAACTTGTGGAAGCTCTAATGCTGAAGTGTTCAAAGGCAGTGTGGATGGGGCCTTGACCTTGTCCCCAGGGAAGGGCAAGTTTGACTAGATGATCTTTAGGTCCCTTCCAACCCAAACCATTCATATGACTCTTATGATCCTTATGACTCATCATTCAGTGAGCCCTATTTATCTTTAAAACAGAAAACTAGTAAAACTTGATCACTGGAAATAAATCTACTGACTATTCCATGGAAATATATGTACATATAGGTTTATTTTCCATAGAGAGCTGTCACTGAACAAACCCACAATTGACTTATATCCCAGAAAAATTGTACCATTCAGGAAGTGATAGAAAAATTGAAAATTAAGACCTTATCCAAATGCAAGCCCACTGACAATGAAGCATAAATTCTAACAGACTAAAGGAGTGGTCTGGCCAGCTCAGTTTCAAACAAGTTTAAACAGCATTGTCTAAATGTCATTGTTGGATCTAAAATATGCTCTTATAGACTTTGCAACTAGATTAAATCCGTGTTTTCACAAAGCAAAAGAGCTATTCCACCACAGTGATGTGAAAGCATTTCTATACTAATGATTTTGACAACAGGCTTATAAGCAATGTGCAAAGCTCTTATCACAAATATATTCATTAATTCCCATATCTCACTCTCTGTTTTATACTTCACAGATAAGAACAAGACACATAGAAATCTCTAAATGTTAGTGTGGCTAAATTCATCAGGATTACCTTGAAATACTGTGTACATTTTGACCAAGTTTCCATTTTCACAAGATAATAGAGGAAGACCTTTTAAGGTACAATTACACTTAGCAGTGGTCATTCAAAACAAATTTGTTAAGATTTTGAAAGTGTTGCCAATACAAATATCTAGCAAGTTCACTTACGAAAGTATCTCATGTTCCAATAAATAAATAGGGTGTATGAACAGAATAAATAAATAAGTCTTTATAATATGTGGTGTTCTCCCACTGAATATATTTGCATAGTTTAAATAAGGAGAAAAAAGACTAAAGGAAATGTAGTTTCAGGGAAAAAAATAACAACAAAACTAAAGTTGTAAATTTAAATTATGATCAATATAACACAACTTTCTGAATTAATTTCAGTATGTAGATAAGGAAATTAAGAAGAATGTTAGCAGAAGGAAAGGTGGAAGAAGGGAGGTAATCCTCAGAGTCCTGCTCCTATTTTTTTCCAGAACAGTATCATTCTGAAGCATGCCATCACATTTCCTCTGAAACTTCTTTCCTAGCTCTTCACTTCAGTTTAAAATGTATGTGTGTTATAGATTCATAGCACTGTGATATATTACACTGCATTTTGAGAGTAGAGTTTGTCGTCATATTGATAGGCAATGGACTTGGGAAAAAAACTGGGGACTTATGCAGTCTGAAGGAGAATGCTTCAAGTGTGAGGAACAGAGATACGCATTCTAGAAACAAAGAGATTAAGAAATAAAATTTAAAAAGGAAAAATTGAGAAACTACTGAATATTTTCCAGGAAGTGACATGAAGCAGACTGCAATGAAAAAATTTTACATTCTTGGATGGCTGTGTGTGTGTGGGTGATTAGGGATGGAGGATGATGGTTATTAATTATGAATTATGAAACATTAATTGTGAAAATTATTGTTTAGTATTAAAATCATGAATAACCAATTAATCACCATCTATATATTGATTCAAATACACGGTTGTAAAAATATAGTCCATAACTGGTTCAGTATATACAATTATACCCAATTATAATATTTACAGAATTGATTTCTAATTAAGGGAATGAAAGCTGCAGTTCCGCTGCTTGCCCACTAGATGGAGACTCGACAAGATGCTTGGCAGCTGCGGCTATGTACAGAGATATTTATAATGTTATCATCAGGCAAGTTAAGCTAGAAATATCATGTGGCTACGCGTGGGTGCTTTAAATAGACTGTTACTGAATATTGCACACGTAGAATTGTAGAATCATAGAATCAACCAGGTTGGAAGAGACCTCCAAGATCATCCAGTCCAACTGATCACCCAGGCCTAAGCAATCAACTAGACCATGGCACCAAGTGCCTCATCCAGTCTCCTCTTGAACGTCTCCAGTGATGGCGACTCCACATGGAAAGATACATTCTTTCTTTCTTTGTAGCGAGGCAAGGTGCTGGGTTACGCTGGCTGCTTGCTGCTTGTCTGCCCTTGGGCTGCTCCCATATGGGCAGTGACTTTCTTTCTCCTCCCACCTCCGCTGGTGGGGGCAAAGCTTGCTTTCTCCTCCTGCGACCATGGAGGGTGAGGCTTTCTGCGATTTCCTTTAGGGGGGTTGGAGCGGCTCCCTGAACAGAGGATCAACCTGGCAGGGCCAGTCCAGAGAGTGGTCTTCCGCATCAGGGCCTGGTCAGGTGATGGTTCCCGGTAGGCGGGTTTTGGTGGGGGGTGTGGTGAAGTGACGTTTTCCCCCTCGGCTCAAAGTGAGCTGACTATGCCGAATGTCGGCAACTGCTCCCATTAAGGTGACACTGCAGTCTGACTTGATCTCAAAGAAGAGGATATTGTCTCTCTCTCCTTCTCTCTCGGGGATTATCCCGGCTGCTTTACTCTGATGGCATAGGGCTGTGGAGCGGCTACGGCTCTTTTCCTCTCCCGCAAACGGCGGGGGTCACACAATATGCGTTTCTGCTTATGGCTGCTTATGGCTGCAGCAGATCTGTCATGCTTGGGGGTAGTCCTTCCCCTTCTGGGCTAACGCTTACCCTGGGGCTTCCTCAGTCCTCTCAACTGGGCTTACAATGCCGGTTCAGCGAAGGGATCATCCTTTGCTGGTTCCTCGAGCAGCTCAGTGAGCTGGCTTCTGTCCATGTTGCAGAGGCCTCTAGTGTGCTTGCATGTGGAAGTGAGAAGACTTAGGGGTTACAACCTTCCGTAGCTCAACCAAAATGAGAGAAAGCAAAAGGAGAGAACAAAGTAGTAAACAAATGGAGTAATACTTATAGATTCCTCGAGGCTGGATCTGGCCAATGGGCACACTTGTCAACAACCTTCTTCAACCTGCAGAAAGGGTGAAGGTAGAATTATGCCCTCAAATGGCAAGAGTATGAGCATGCCATGCAATGGGTGCAGGCAGTTGTTTACCCCTTCGGAGACAGATTGTTTCCTGGGCCTTTGTTCTGCTCTCCTGAAAGGAGGATGGAAAAGGGGAACTTACCAAAACATGTTAGGACAAGTTTGCTGGTATATGGGCCATAATTCTAGGCATGTGGTGCCTTCATTACATGAACTTTCCTGAGTTTTGTACTGATCTGATTGAAGGCACATAGGAGTCTTGATGAAGTTTCACTAATCCAAGTTTCTGAAATATGTAAAAAAACCCTGCAAATTGTAATACCATCTTTAAGCTGGAATCTTACTCTGTATCTGCATTAGTATGTTTTGAAAACTCTCTGTGTGGAGGGGAAGTGGGAGATAGAGCAGGGAAATGCAAGGTGCTTAGGAGAATGGAGAATTTTACATACTATACATGCTGTACATTCATACCAAACAGTGGGGGAAGTATGCTCTGCTAGTCAGAAATCTCTGAACCTTATCAATAACAACCCAGCAGACCAACTTTCACGAAATAATTAAACAGTTAGAATTAGCTGGAGGGATGTAAAAAGAAGAGAATAGAGACTGTTACCTTGAAATATATTAGGGAAGGGAAAAATCATAGAATCAGAGAAACATAGAATGGTCTGGGTTGGAAGGGATCTCTAAAGGTCATCTAGTCCAACCCCCTCTGCAGTAAGTGGGGACATCCCCACTAGACAGGTTGCCCAGAGACCTGCTTCACCTTGAAAAAGATATTGATGTTCAAAATTAAGGCTTATTTTTAAATGTTTTAACAACATTGCACTAGTGTCAGAAAATATCAAAATCAATGTCAGTCTTTCCTCTCATTGCCTATTGTTTAACAGTTTAAAAGATTTTTTAAATCCATTAACTTTTTTTTTTTTTTCTTTAATAGTGGTAGTTCCACAAAGTTTAGGCTTGGTGTATCCTAGTAGAATACTCAGAAAAATCTTAAAATAATGTTTCAAAAATCAGTAATTTTTTTTCTTAGAAAAGATTTATATGTGTGTTGTGTTGTTTTCTGGAGGTTTTTTATATCTATATACATATATAGATATATAACAGCAGTTAAGAGATGGAAACTATATTTGTGGTTATGCTTAATATTTCCTATTATGTTCTATTTTTTACTTCTGAATTTGCAGTTTGTGTAATGCATTTTATTATCTAGGGTCTACAAGACCCCTATAGGTGGTGTGAGTTAGAAAGGACCTTTAAAAGTCTTTAGTCCAACCCCCTTTCAGTGAGCAGGGACATCTTCAGCTAGATCATATTGCTCATAGCCCTGTTCAGCCTTACCTTGAATGTCTCCAGGCATCAACTTCTACTTCCTCTCTGGTCAACCTGTTCATGTTGACCATGTAGAAAATTTCTTCCTCTACTTTTTTCTAGGTTAAAACCATTACCACTTGTCCTGTTGCAACAGGCCCTGTTAAAAACACTTTCCCATCTTTCTTACAGGTTGCAGTAAGATCTCTCTGAAGCCTGAACAACTCCAGTCCTTTCAGCCTTTCCTCATAGATGAGGTGCTACAGCTCTGTGGTAATTTTTGTGACCTGGCTTTGGACCTGCTCCAACAGGTCCATGTCCATCTTATGTTGGGGGTTACAGAAATGGACACAGGTCAGGTCTAACTAGATCAGAGTAGAAGGGTAGAATCACCTCTCTTGACCTAGTGGTCACTTCTTTTAGTGCAGTCCAGGATACTGTCAGTCTTCTGTACTGCAAGTGTGCATTGCTAGCTCATGCTGATCTTTTTTGTCCACTAGTACCTCCCAGTTCTCTGCAGGGTTGCTTTCAATGCCATCTGCTTCATCCTGTATTGATAATGAGGATTTTCTCAACCCAGGTGGAGGGATGTAGAAGCCTCCTTGACGTGCTGGGCCCTCTTATTGGGAAAAGATTTTAGCTTGTATATGTGGTTGTAATTTACTAGTTAAGGGATTTATAACAGAGAGTATAAAAAACAGCACCTCTGAGCAATAGTTTTCTTGGGTTAGGGACTTAGGTAGAAATGGCTTGGGTTAGGGCTGCGAGGGACTTCTGCTCCTGTTAGTTCGCTACTTTGTCTGGTAGGGGCTTCAGTGTAGGGATGGTGAGAGGGATATGCTTGGGACTTCCATCAGCTGCTTTGTCTGTTAGGGGCTTCTGGGAATTCAGTAAGTGGGACTCTGAGACTCTGTAATGATAGGGATTCTACAATGCAGCAATAAAGGACTTATGGGAGGATTTCTGAGATTCTCTGCTTCCTGCATTTCTGGAATGTCGTGGCTATACAGTAACAGGGTTCATGCCTTTATTCATCACCCAATGGGGGCCCAAATCCAGCAAGAAAAATGACATCCCACCCCTCAGGCATGCCAGCTGTACCACTAAGCTTGGTGTTATGTTCAGATTTGTTGAGGGTACACTTGATCTCTATTATCTACGTCACTGATGAACATAATAAACAACACTCGTCCCAGCACAGACTGCAGAGGACACCACTCATTACTGATTTCCATCTGGACATAGAGCCATTGACCACTGCTCTCTGAATATGACTATCCAGCCAATTCTGAATCCATGAAACTGTCCATCCATCTAATACAATTTAAAGGTAATCATGTTGCAGGGAACCATGTCAAAGGCCTCACAGAATTCCACATAGATGGCATCCTTAGCTCTTCCCTTGTGCACTAATGTAGTCACTCCAGCATAGGAGGACATCACCTTGTTCAGGCAGAACTTGCCCTTAATGAAGTCATGTTGATTGTTTCAAACCACGTCCTTGTCCTCCATGTACCTTAGCACAGCTTCTAGGTGGAGCTATTCCACAGTCTTCTGAGGTGTGGAGGATGACAGGTCAATAGTTCTCAGGGTCCTCCTTTCCACCCTGTTGAAAAGTGACTGCAGTTTCCTTTTCACCAGTCACCAGGAACTTCACTCAACTGCTAGGGCTTTTCAAATAGCATGGAGAGTGACTTGGGAACTGCATTAGCCAATTCTCTCAGGACTCTGTGTTGTATACTGTCAGGTTCTACAGACTTATGCATGTGCAGGTTCCTCAGCAGATCACTAATCTGATCTTTCACAGTGGGAGGGATTTTGCTTCCCTGGTCAACATCTTGTGGACTCAGGAAGTGGGAGAAGAGAGTTTGCCAGTGAAGACTGAGGAAAATAACTGTTGAGTAACTCATCCATTTCCTTGTCCATTGTTACCAACTTGCCAGTTTTCTTATCAGGATGCATATGGTTTCTTTCATGTTCCCATTCTAGTTGACACACTTGTATAAGTCCTTCTTACTATTTTTTTAGCTCTTGCCAGGTCCATCTTCATCCACATTCTGGCTTTCCTGATCTGATCCATGCACAACTGGCCGCTGTCCCTGTACTCTTCCCAGGATACCTCTCCCTGCTTCCATTGCCTGTGCAATTTCCTTCTTGCCTCTGCATTGGAACAACAGGTCTTAACTTGGATTTCCCGGTATCTTGCCCTCCTTACCTGCTTTCTTACACCTGGAGACTGAGAACTCTTACATTCTGTCAAAAGTGTCCTTAAAGTTTTGTCCCTGAAGACACTTTCCATGGGGGTTCTATTGCTGAACTCCTTGAAGAGTTGGAATATTGCTTTCCAGACTCTCTTTAGTGGTGTCCAGATGTAGTGAAGGCACCACAAGCCCAGAATTATGCCCCCACATACCAGCAAACTTGTCCCAACGTGTCTTGGTAAGTCCCCCCTTCCACCCTCCTTTCAGGAGCGGAGGACAAAGGCCCAGGCACCAACCTCTCTCCTAAGGAGTAAACAACTGCATGCACCCATTGCATAGCATGCTTATGTTCTTTCCATCTAAGGGCATAATTCTTGCTTCACCCTTTCTACAGGTTGAAGAAGGTTGTTGACAAGTGTGCCCATTGGCCACATCCAGCCTCAAGAAATCTATAAGTATTACTCCATTTGTTTACTACTTTGCTCTCTCCTTTTGCTTTCTCTCGCTTTGGCCAAGACACTGAAACTTGCAACTCCCAAGTCTTCTCAATCCCACATGCAAGCGCACTACAGGCCTCTGCATACAGACAGAAGTCAGCTCACTGAGCTGCTCCAGGAACCAGCAAAAAGGATGATCCCTTCGCTGATGCAGATACCAGTGTCGTAAGCCCAGTTGAGAGGACTGAGGAAGCCCTGAGAGAGGGTAAGTGTAGCCCAGAAGGGGAAGGACTAGCCGAAGCCTGGCAGTCCAGATCTGCTGCAGCAATAAGCAGCCAAATAAGCAGAAACGCATCTTGCGTGACCCCCGCCCTTTGCGGGAGAGAGAAGGAGCTGTAGCCGCTCCGTAACCCTGTGTCATCACGGCAATGCACCTGGGATTTCCCCGAGGGAAAGAGGGAGAGAAAACATCCCCTCCTTTGAAGTCAAAGCCCAAGACTACATTATAACCGATATTCAGCAGAGCCAGCTCACTTCGAGCTGAGCCGAGGGAGAAAGCGTCACACCACACCCCGCACCGAAGCCTGCCTACCGGGAACCATCACCTGACCGGGCCCTGATGTGGAAGACCACTCTCTGGACTGGCCCTGCCAGGCTGATCCTCTGTTCAGGGAGCCGCTCCAACCCCACTAAAGGAAACTGCCGATCGGCAGAAAGCAAGCCGCCCCTCCTCGCAACCGAGGGAGGAGAAGGAAAGCCACTCCCCTCCACGGCCGCAGGAGGAGAAAGCAAGCCTTGCCCCCACCTGCGGAGGCAGGGGGAGAAAGAAAGTCACCGCTCGAATGGGACCAGCCCTGGGCAGAAAGCCGGCAGCAGCAAGCAGCCAGTATAACCTAGCAACTTGCCTCACTACAGAGAAAGACAGAATGTATCTTTCCATGTGTACAACATTCAGTAACATTCTACTCAAAGCGCCCGCACATAGCCGCATAATATTTCTAGTTTAACTTGCCTTGTGATAACATTATAAATATCTCTGTACATAGTTGCAAGCCGCAAGCATCTTGTTGAGTCTCCATCTACTGGACAAGCGGCAGAACTGCACCCTTTCATTGCCTTAATTAGAAATTTACTGTAAATATTATAATTGGGTATAATTGTATATACTGAACCAGTTATGGACTATATTGTTACAACCGTGCATCTGAATCAATATATATACGGTGATTAATAGTTATTCATAATTTTAATAATTAATAAATAATAATGTTCATAATTCATTATTAATAACCATCATCCTCCATCCCTAATCATCCCCTCTCTACTACAACAGAGTGTGTCAGTGTGAGCTGAAATTCCCCCCCTCCCCCTGACAGGACAAAGGGCATTGGGTACAAATTGTAATACAGGAAGTTCTGTCTGAAAGTAAACAAAAAAATTTCTTGTGAGGGTGCAGGTGGCCCATTGAGATTGTGGAGTCTTCTTCTCTGGAGACTTTCAAAACTCACTTGGATGTGTTCCTGGGCAACCTATTGTAGTTGAACCTGCTTTGGCGCTGAGGTTGGGCCAGGTGATCTCCAAACATCCCTTCCAACCCCTACCATTCTGTGATTCTTTGAGCACAAATCCTCCCTAGCTGGAGAAAGAACACTTTGTCAATAGGCTCCCCTTGATTAGGCATCTTACAGCAGACACCAGATACAAGGTTCCCTTGTTGCCTGAGGCTCTAATTCTTACGGATAAGCTTTTGACCTGCTTGTGCCTATTCTTCAGAAACAGCTGTTCAGACACTATCCATTTCTTGACATACAGGGAAACACCTCTGTCTTTCCTTCCTTGCCTGTCCCTTCTGAACAGCCTGTAGCCATTGATAGCCACACTCCAGTGGCAGGACTCATCTCATCTTCAGTAATGGCATGGTAGTTTTAGACCATACATTTAAAATTTTTCACAGATGTTGAGCAGAAAGTAATAAAAATGCAAATAAATCACTATTGGGTGTAAAAAGGAAAACAATGATTATTCTAAATAATTCCATTGGAAGGATGACTCCCATAAGATTCGGTTCTCAAAGCAATCTTTCTCCTCTCCTCTCCTCTCCTCTCCTCTCCTCTCCTCTCCTCTCCTCTCCTCTCCTCTCCTCTCCTCTCCTCTCCTCTCCTCTCCTCTCCTCTCCTCTCCTCTCCTCTCCTCTCCTCTCCTCTCCTCTCCTCTCCTCTCCTCTCCTCTCCTCTCCTCTCCTCTCCTCTCCTCTCCTCTCCTCTCCTCTCCTCTCCTCTCCTCTCCTCTCCTCTCCTCTCCTCTCCTCTCCTCTCCTCTCCTCTCCTCTCCTCTCCTCTCCTCTCCTCTCCTCTCCTCTCCTCTCCTCTCCTCTCCTCTCCTCTCCTCTCCTCTCCTCTCCTCTCCTCTCCTCTCCTCTCCTCTCCTCTCCTCTCCTCTCCTCTCCTCTCCTCTCCTCCCCTCCTTGTACCAGGGGGAAGGGGGAGGGAGGGAGGCAGCTTCCCTGGTCTTTTGGTCAGGGAGGGGTCCTTGTGCTGTTTTGTTAATTGTAAATACCTGTAAATAATTTAAATACTCTATATTTGTACATATTAATAGCATTCCAATGTAGATTGTAGTTTGGCTTGTAAATACAGGTCCATTTGCTTCCAAACTGAGCTAATCTGGCAAAGCTAATGTCTGGGGGGAGGTTTCTTTCAGCACAGTGGTTTCCAGGTCTTATTTGTTGCCTATGCTGTGTGCATTGGGATAGAGGCACTTCAGCTGGATTGATGGCGATGCTACCTTCATAGATTAATTCCTTTGAGGTATTTCAGAGATGTTTTCCTGCTGGATCCTGTTATTTCAGAAGCGCCTAGCTCATCTCCTTAACACTTCAGGTGTGGTACACTCAGAGAAACAGTCAGCTATTTTGTCAAAGGAAAAAATGGTTACATGTGAGACCCAAGAAACTCTGCTCAAACTGAAGCTTTTTGACTCCAGATAGTGAACACAGATAGTGTCAGATATAAATAAAGAAAAAGCTTCATTTACCGTTCATTCTAATAATGAAGGTAGGTAATCAAAATCAAGGAATTGGTACCAGAAGAACCTGACAATCTCTTTCAAAATTGGCTGGATGATTTTTATATACATTTTATGTATCCAGAATTAGAGAAGAGAGATGTCTGGAAGTCATCTGGAAGTCATCTGGAAGTCATTTGCTCAGCAACCTGGGCTACCTATATATCATATCTTTTTTACATCAGAGATACAGAACTACTATGGAATGTTCAAGCAATGTATTTTGACATATAACATATAAAGCATAAAATTGAGATAAAACATGAACAACAGTCCTCTTAAATAAACTTGTATTTCAGGTCCCATATATACTTTAATGAAGATGCCTGAGCGTACCAGAAGACACCGTTTGGCTGTTGAAGGTGGATTGGAAAATTAAAGATGGATCACATGACAGTGTCTCCATTACAGTTTCAATTATAGCATTATCTTCTGCATATGAGCTAGCTAAACAGTTTCAGGTTGTCTTCCTCTGGAAGCTCTGCCTGTAGTCTTGACTTTTGTTTTAAAGCTGAAATTGTGACTAGATAAACTATTCAAATCAAGAGCCATTCATTTACTGGACCTAGCCAGAGAAACCTGGCAACTTAGCAATACAAAACAACAAACTCTCATTGTTTCAAAGAGGAAATACCTGCCACTGCGACACTGTTGTAAATTACTTCTAGCTTTACCCTGGGTGTTGAGGACACATGGAGAAGAGCAGCAGACCTGTCTCTTCAGCTGCTGACAGAAAAGAATGATCACATTTTGTAAATCTTCCAAAGCTGTACAGAAAGTGTCTCTTTATCAGAATTTTAGAAGCACACATCATATAGAGTAATTAGAATCTCTCCCCTCACAGGGAGCAGACGTTCTTTTAAGGTGCCAAATGCAGTTGCTGAAAAGATGTCAGTGACCTTTGGACTTGAATGCCCTCTACTATGTGCTTTCATTACATGTTTATAAGACTTTGTTTTCCTTAAATTCTGTGACTGATGCCAAGTCAAGATTATAAGGAATATAAGGAATCCAAATTCAGGATGAATGATACCCAGACAGAAATTAATCTTTATTCCTTTTCCCTTTCCTCTTTTTAGCAAAATACCGAGCCCTTGGACATCTTAATTTGCCAAAGAAAAAGTTAGTTACTTGTATGTGGACTTGTTGCCCACACTTGTCAGTGCAGTATTTACCACAAATTAACTTGTCTTTGATAACCCTCTCTAAGAGGTTTATTATTGCATTTCACAGAATCACAGAATCATTGAGATTGGAAAAGACTCCTAGGATCATCAAGTCAAACCATTGACCCTACTCTACATAGTTCACTGTAGTTCATAGTTTACATAGTAAACTGTATCTGATAGGGAGGTGATTGTCATCCTGTACTCAGCAATGGTGAGGCCACACCTAGAGTACTGTGTTCAGTTTTGAGCATCTCAATACAAGAGAGATCTTGAGGTGCTGGAACAAGTGCAGAGGGGGGCAATGAATCTGGTGAAGGAGCTGGAGAATAAATCTTATGAAGAGTGACTGAAGGAGTTGGGGCTATTTAGTTTGAAGAAGAGAAGGCCTTGTTGCTCTCTACAACTACCTGAAAAGAGAGGAGAGAAGTTGATGTTGGTCTCTTCTCACAGGTAATTAGGAATAGAACAAGAGGAAATGGCCTCAAACTGCAAGTGGGTATGTTTAGACTGGACATTAGGAAGAATTTTTTCATGGAAAGGGTAGAAAGACATTGGAATAGGCTGCACAGGGAGGTGGCTGAGTCACCATCCCCGGATGTGTTTAAAGGTAATTTAGAATCATAGAATCATAGAATTAACCAGGTTGGAAGAGACCTCCAAGATCATCCAGTCCAACCCATCACCCAGCTCTAAGCAACCAATTAGACCATGGCACTAAGTGCCTCATCCAGTCTTCTCTTGAACGTCTTCAGCTGTGGTGACTCCACCACCTCCCTGGGCAGCACATTCCAATGGGCAATCACTCTCTCTGTGAAGAACTTATTCCTAATATCCAGCCTATACCTCCCCTGGCACAACTTGAGACTGTGTCCTCCTGTTCTGCTGCTGATTGCCTGGGAGAAGACACCAAACGCCACCTGGCTACAACTTCCCCTCAGGTAGTTGTAGACAGCAATGAGGTCACCCCAAGCCTCCTCTTCTCCAGGCTAAACAACCCCAGCTCCCTCAGCCTCTCCTCATAGGGTTTGTATTTGAGGCCCCTCACCAGCCTCGTTGCCCTTCTCTGGACACATTCCAGTACGGAAACGTCTCTCTTGAATTGAGGAGCCCAGAACTGGACACAATACTCAAGGTGTAGCCTGACCAGTGCTGAGTACAGGGAAAGAATAACCTCCCTTGTCGTGCTGGCTACACTATTCCTGATACAAGCCAGGATGCCATTAGCCTTCCTAGCCACGCAGGCACATTGCTGGCTCATGTTCAGCCTACTATCAACCAGCACCCCCAGGTCCCTTTCTGCCTGGCCGCTCTCCAGCCACTCTGGCCCCAGCCTGTAGTGCTGCTTAGGGTTGTTGTGGCCAAAGTGGAGAACATTGCACTTCGCCCTGTTAAATTTCATCCCACTGGCCTCTGCCCACCCATCCAGCCTGTCCAGGTTCCTCTGCAGAGCCCTTCTACCCTCCAATAGATCAACACCTGCTCCTAACTTCATGTCATCTGCAAACTTACTGATGATGGACTCAGTCCCCTCACCCAGATCATCGATAAAGATATTGAACAGGATGGGGCCCAGCACTGATCCCTGGGGGACACCACTAGTGACTGGCTGCCAGCTGGATGTGGCACCGTTCACCACCACTCTCTGGGCCCGGCCCTCCAGCCAGTTCTTGACCCATTTCAGAGTGAATCTGTCCAAACCAGGAGCTGCCAGCTTTGCCAGGAGCTTCTTGTGGCAGACAGTGTAAAGGCTTTGTTGAAGTCCAGGTAGACTCCATCCACAGCCTTTCCCTCATTCACCAGGCGGGTAACCTGATCATAAAAGCAGATCAGGTTCGTCAGGCAGGACCTGCCCCTCCTGAATCCATGCTGGCTGGGCCTGATCCCCTGACCACCTTGTAGGTTCTGTGTGATTGTACTCAGGATGACCTGTTCCATAACCTTGCCTGGCACCGAGGTCCAGCTGACAGGTCTGTAATTTCCTGGTTCCTCTTTCAAGCCCTTCTTGCGGATGGGCATCACATTGGCCAGCCTCCAGTCATCAGGGACCTCACCTGTGAGCCAGGACTGCTGATAAATGATGGAGAGTGGCTTGGCCAGCTCATCTGCCAGCTCTCTCAGCACCCTAGCATGGATCCCATCAGGTCCCATGGACTTGTTAGGATCCAAGTGGCTCAGCAGGTCCCATACTGCTTCCTCATGAATTACAGGGAGACTATACAGGTCCATGACTCCATCTGCCAGTTCAGGAGGCCAGTTGTCTTGAAGACAACCTGTCCCACTGTTGAAGACTGAGGCAAAGAAGGTGTTAAGTACCTCTGCCTTTTCCTCATCTTTTGTTACTATATTTCCCTCCACATCCAATAAGGAGTGGAGGACGTGCTTGCCTCTTTTGCCATTAATAAATTCTTTTCCGCCTTTACAGCAGTGGCCATTCTAAGTTCTAAATGGGCTTTTGCCTCTCTAATTTTTTTCCTACAAGACTTTGCAATGTCCTTAAACTCATCCTGGGATACCTCCCCTTTTTTCCAAAGGTGATACACCCTCTTTTTTTCCCTTAATTCCTTTAGAACCTCCTTGCCCATCCAGTCTCGTTGTCTCCCTCGTCGGCTCCTCTTCCAGCACATGGGCACAGCCTGTTCCTGTGCCTTCAAGAGTTCTTTCTTGCAGTAAGTCCAGCCTTCCTGGACCCCTTTGTTTTTAAGGGCTGTTTCCCAAGGAACTTTCTGAGTTAGTTCCTTGAATAAGCCAAAGTCTGCCCTTCAGAAGTCCAGGGTGGAGGTTTTGGTGCTGCCCCTCCTGGTTTCACCGTATATT
This sequence comes from Indicator indicator, assembly GCF_027791375.1. Classification (NCBI taxonomy): domain Eukaryota; kingdom Metazoa; phylum Chordata; class Aves; order Piciformes; family Indicatoridae; genus Indicator; species Indicator indicator. Next base: position 51,720,318 of record NC_072053.1, on the reverse strand, counting down.
GAAAACTCAATTATTTCGTGGTCACTGGACCCCAGGCAGCCTCCCACCAACACATCTCCCACCAGCCCTTCTCTGTTTGTAAACAACAAATTGAGCAGGGCTGAACCCCTGGTAGGCTCATGTAACAGCTGGGATAAGAAGATATCCTCCATACATTCCAGGAACCTTCTAGACTGCCTCTTCTCTGCAGTGTTCAATTCCCAGCAGATGTCTGGCAGGTTAAAGTCACCCACAAGAACAAGGGGAAGCAATCTTGAGGCAGCCTCCAGCTGCTTGAAGAAAATTAAATCACCCTCTTCTTTCTGATTAAGTGGTCTATAAGAGACTCCAACCAGGATGTCAGGCTTGTTGGCCTTCCCCCTAATTCTTACCCATAGGGACTCAACCTGATCATCCTTAGTCTCAACCTCCATGATGTCCAGAGTCTCCCTAATATACAGGGCCACTCCTCCACCCCTTCTCCCTCTCCTGTCTCTCCTGAAGAGTCTGTAGCCCTTGATTACAGCACTTGGGTTGTGAGAGTCATCTCACCATGTTTCTGTGATGGCGACAACATCATAGTTTTCCTCCTGTTCCAAGACTTCCATCTCCTCTTGTTTGTTACCCATACTGCGTGCATTGGTGTATATACAGTTCAGCTGGCTTGCTGGTTTTTCCCCTTTCTGTGGCTTATCACCCTCAGCCTCCTTTGGTTCATCTCTAGTAATGTTGTGCTCGCTCCCCTCCCCCTTCAAGCCTAGTTTAAAGCCCTTTGTACAAGCCCCTCCAGCTTGTGTGCCAAGATCTTCCTCCCCCTCTGTGACAGGTGTACCCCATCTGTTGCTAGCAGACCTGGGACCATATAGAGATCCTCGAGATCAAAGAATCCAAAATTTTGTTGGTGACACCAGCCTCTGAGCCACTTATTAATCAGGAATATTGTCATGTGACTTTCAGCATTCATGCCTGCAACTAAGGATATAGATGAAAAAATGACCTGTGCCCCTGATCTCTCTACTGTTTTTCCTAGTGCCTTGAAGTCCCTTTTGATTGATTTAAGACTTCTGGTATTGACCTCATCACTTCCCACTTGTATAATTAGCAAGGGATAGTAATCAGAGGTCTGTACTACATTGGGCAGCCTACTGGTAACATCCCTGACCCGGGCTTCAGGGAGGCAGCAGACTACCCTGTGGGAAGGGTCTGGCTGACATATGGGGCCCTCTGTTCCTTTCAGAAGGGAATCACCAATCACAATTACCCTCCTTTTTTTCTTTTGTGCACAAGTTCTGATGCAAGGGTGGGACCGATTTGCTTTAGTCGACCTCCCCGATGGTGTTGCTTTTGTTTCCACGATCACCTCATCCTCATCCTCTAGTGCCCCATATCTGTTGTGCAAGAGCAACTGAGGAGGTGAGGGGGACTGGAAGGGATTTACTTTGCCCCTTCTGACAGGCACCAAGGAGAACCAGGTCTACAGGTAACTATTTACAGGTCATTTAGATGTGGTGCTTGAGGATACGATTTAGGGGTGAAATCTATAAGGTAGGGTTAATGGTTGGACTTGATGATCCCAAGGGTATTTTCCAAACTGAATGATTCTCTGTGTGAAAAGGAAAAAGAAATGAAACACACGCACCACATCTAAATGACCTGTGAATGGTTACCAGTAGACCTGGTTCTCCTTGGTCAAAAAATAGCTAAAGTTCTGTTGGTGGCATCAACCTCTATGTCATGTGTTAATCACATGAGTTTTCCTCTTTACTTTAAAATCTCTCTCCCTGTCACTAGAGGTATTGAGGAGAACACCACGTGTGCTTCTGAGCACTCAAGCATTTCCCCAAATCCCTGAAGTATTTTTAAATTGTTTTTGTACTCCTGTTCATAATCCCATCACTTCCAATCTGCATAAATAACAGTGAGTAATAGTCTGATGGTGGCACCAGATTGGGGAATTGCTTAGAAATATCCCTATCTCATGCCTCAGGTAGGCAACCAATCTCCCTGTGAGATGCATCTAGCCTGCATATGGGGCCCTCAGTTCCCCTGAGAAGGGAATCCCCTACTATTATCACCCTTCTTTTTTTCTTGAATGCACTAGTCCTAAGTCATGAGACTGGCTAACTTGCCTTGGCAGCTGCATGAATATACAATCATATCCATCCTTGTTCTCACATCCCTCTATTTCTAGAGCCCCATACCTTTTTTCCATGTGCAACTGGGGAGGCGGGAGATTGGGAAGAGGCTCACCTGCCTCTCCTGTCTCTCTGAGGAGGGACTGCTACTATTCCCCTCATCTCTTAGGTCTCGTTCTTTTTCTAGGCAACAAGAGGATATGGAATCCTCTGCTTCTTGTGCAGCCTGCACCTGCTGCCCCTCACTCAGGGATGGTGGAGCCTGGTTCCACCACTCTACCTCCCTTTCATATTCCCTTATACTCCTTAGTCTTACAACTTTGTCCTTCAGCTCAGCCATGAGGCTGAGCAGATTGTTCACCTGTTCACATCTAAGACAGATTTTGTCTCTGCCACCCTCCATTGCATGTGCCAGGCTCCGCAGCAAGAGGCCTGGATGCCTACATGTTTGCATGTTTGGGTACCCACAGTTTTTCTAACTACAACGTTTAGCTTGTTACACAAGGGCAGAGAATAATAAGAGAGCTTGATTTAGTATTTTTTAACCTGCTAAACTAACAAAAATTATGACAGTTTTGTATTTGATTGTTTTTGGACTCTTTTGTATTTATTTTAAGAGTGCATATGATTAGAGTTCACTTTGAATATTCAAGTACAATTTCTGTTGACTTCACCTGCCATCACTGAGCAGCTGTTTCAAAGGAGATATCAAAGACTTGAACTGAGCACTGAGAAATGAGGAACTCAGAAACCAGAACTGGTAGGTAGTCATCGGTACTCCAAAGAGAAAAGCAGATTCCCAGATTCTGCATTTATCTTTTTTCATCAAGAAAATCATAAAATATGCCTATATGGAAGATGAGAACACTTTTGTTAGCAGGGCTTGTTGCAACAGGACAAGGGGTAAAGGTTTTAAACTAAAAGAAAGCAGATTTAGCATGGATGTGAAGAAATATTTTATGATAAGGGTGGTGAAACACTGGAACAGGTTGCCCAGAGAGGTGGCAGATGTCCCATGCCTGAAAATATTCAGTGTTAGGTTGGGTGGAGTTCAGAGCAGTATGATCTAGTTAAAGATGATCCTGCTCTTTCAGGGGTGTTGGACTTGATGACCTTTAATAATCCCTTTCAATCCAAAACATTCTATGATCCTATGATAATTCTTACCATGAAATCTAATGTTATAAAGAAAAAAAAAAGAGTTGTTAAAAGTTCTTTAAATGTTGTAGAAATTAAAACCTTAAATATTATCTAAACACCTGTTATAAGGGGTGATCATAACCAGTTTTAACAAGATAATTGACATATATTTGGAAAGACTTTTGCCAGTGATAATAAAGGAGAACTTCATATTCTTATGTAACTCTTCAGTTCCCCGTTCTAAGTTACAGCCATTGTCACATGGCCTGAGGAATAAATAATACAAATGAACCCTTACTGTGATTTCCAAACAATCTATTGATAGCATATTTTTATTTTATTTGATACTAATGGCCCTCTGTAATTTGTTTTTTTTCTCTTTTGTATACACACGGAGCAGATAGAGAATATCTTCCTTAAATGTTTCAAATTGATACACTTTTCAAGTGATATTAGGAATATATGCATGAAATGAACTGTAACTAAAATATTTTTCTCTAATGAGATCCTTAAAGAATGATTAAGTGCAGCTATTGAAATTTTCTTTTGATGTCTGTGTTGAGAAACATCTTTCTGATATAAAAATGTTATATAAATAATCAATGTACAATATTTCCTTTGTGTTTAATTTCTTGCAAAACTTTGGTATTAATGAAGTATTAGACCAGCAAGATTTCCTCTGAACAGCAAATGTCCCCTAATATGAATGTGGAAGTCTTTGCAACCACTGAAATAAGATTCTTTGATCTGAAACTGTGTAATATGGTTATGTTTAGGAATCCTTCATCCTTTTCCTGATATTTAGATATTATATGAAAAAAAAGTCCTCTGAAATGCATCATCTGTTTTTGGTCTTGATTTTCCTGTCATCATTCCATGTAATGCCTGCAGCCTTTTGCTTTCTTTACTGTATCAGTTCCTGGGACTATTTCCATGCCTTAAAGGGTCTGTCAAGAGTTTCTGTTGTGCCAAGATCACCTTTTGGACTGTATTTTCCTTTAAAATACCATGATAGTAAACAAAGCAGAATGTAAAATTTGTTATCTTCCAAAATTCAGTCAGTAGGATTAATGAAATAGTAGTGACAGTTAAAGTCTAGCCATATGTAACAGGGTATGAATCAAAGCTCAGCTAAACTAGGTGGTCATTTTTGGATGATGAAAAATCAAGAGTGAATAGGCTTAGTAAAAAATCTTTTTCCATTAGTCATTGATGAATGTCATGTGCTCAAATACAATCTGGAGCTCTAGGAAGTTTTGAAATAAAGAATATATCTTAGGTTTTTTTTTCTTAGTCCTTAGTCTTACTGCCTTGCTGGTGTTTTGGTGATGATGTATCATTCATATCATATGACTTTCTCTTTTCCATTTTGGACAGTAACACCAAATGTCAGTGTCAGTAGCATCTTTGACTTTTTCATACTAACAGTATTCAAAAGGATTTTTTAATTCAGATACTGATTTTTTTTTAAATCTTTTGAACTTTGTGATTCCTCTGGCAAGAAACAACAAAAGAAAACTTCAAACTGACACAAAACATGAAGGTCTACATATACTGTATGCAGATAAGCAATTGCAGACTTTATTATTTCCAATATAATTTTCATTTTTAAACATTTTGAATATTCTGTATAGAATGAAACTTCGGGGAAAATATCCACAATTTCTCCCCTACTCTTCTTCTATGTATATCATTCTCTCCTTCCTAAAGAATACGGTGGCTGTGGTATAAGTAAATGAGTTTGCAGCATAGATGCCTGCTATGCAGGTTCCTAAATTTTATGTTAGTTGCTAAGAATGCTTGCAATTTAAAGACAAGGCTGACCCTTCACTAATTAAAAAGATTTTTGAAGTAGAAGAAATATTAGCAAATCCATATATTTTTTTTAATGCTCGTGACCCAGTGAGGAAAAACATTTTGCTTTTCCTATGGCTTTATACAAATTTTCAGAACACTGCAGTTTTAAGAGTTCAAAGACTTCAGAGGCTGAAAACTGAAGAGGCAGTGGCAATTGCCTAATGTTAAGTCATATATTAGAAGCATATGTGAAGTTTTCAAGTGGCTTTGTGTAGAAAATAATGAGCTACAGAACTGCTTATAGCAGCACCTCGGCAAAATTGTGATGTCTAATACTGACTTTACAATAGGTTCTCATTCTGCTTGAGTAATGTGCTTTTTGCCTTCCTTTCGTTATTTTTAAAATACACAACATATAGTTTCTGATAATATAGCTTGGAAATTCAACAAAGACTGCATTCTTCTGCAAGGAGCCATGCCTTCTCATTCTGTAGAAGTGACTGAAGGGGTTGCTTCCTACTGGCTTTGGAAAATCTTCAGAAACTCAATGTGTTGTAGAAATTATTGGGGGGTTTGTTTAGTTGGTTGGTTTTTTTGTTTTGGTTTTGGGTTTTTTTTTCTTGTATGTGTGTCGGTTTGTGAGGTTTTTTTGGTTGGCTGTATTTTGTCATTCCTGTGGATGATGTAAATTCTTTACATGTAAACGAGTTATGGTTAATAAAGCAGAAAAAGCACATATTTATATTTTTTCTCTCCTGTTTCCCAGACTAACACAGACTTTTTAAAACTTCAAAATAATATTTTGCAGGTATAGGTAACATTCATTAAGTTGATGGACTGTTTTATAAGCCTGACTTTCAACACCATGGAAACTCTTGTACTGACTACTGAGTTTTTTCTGTTTGTTTGGTTGGGTATTTTTACCTAATGCCTCAAGAACCACATTTTCCAAAAAAAGAAGAACATATTATCATGGGATTAAATAATGTTAAAAGGGCCAGAACAACTGAAATTTTAATCAGATGTTTAGTTCCTCTATTATTTACTGTTACAGTTCTGAAAATATTTATCACATATATATTTAGCCTCAGTTTCTCTGAGGCTAAAGTGTGAATGAATGTTTCATTGAGCGTGTAAGGCTTAATGAAACTTAACAGCCTAATGGCCATACCCATTTCACACTTAAGTGATGCATGTTTACTTCTGACCATTTGCTTTGGTGGAGCTCTCCTAGGTCTGTTAGTTACAACTGCTTTTACTCACCGGTTTAAATGTTTTGTGTTTAGCTTAATTCACATTTTATCCTGCTTTTCATTAGGCAAGCAACATAAACCTGATATCTCGTGTATTAAGTTGGTAAAATGGGATATATTTAATAGATGTTCATTGCAGTCCAACAGTTTTTAGCATATATCAACAGTTCTACTGAGTAACTACATATAAAGCACAATTCCATGGTTATTGAAATTTACTGGAAACAAATATACAAATGTAGGGCTGATTAGAAGCTTCAACAAATCAACAGATTCCTCTTGATTCCTGAAAACCAAAATTTTACAGTCTCAAGTTTCATAAAAAGATCTTCAGGGGGAATAATTCCCTAAATCTGAGATATTTTCTCTTTTTCATTCAAGCCAAGACACTAGAGAGGAAAGCCCCTGTGAGGGATAATGAAGTAAATATTAGGTCTCTCAGTGAGAATGAAAACCATAATGGGATAACAACTCAATGAAAGAAAGTACAGACACATGAATGTGAGTTTTCCACTTTAGTGAAAACACTGAGCAATCTGATGATCTCTCAGATTTTCCAAAGTCAGTTTGGTATAGCTGATGTAGTAGTACTACTACTATTATTTTCATTATTGTTTTAAGAACAGGAAAATATGTGGGTTTTCCTTTAGCTTTGGAAGAAATTCACCCATCCATGTTTTGCATTCTGTGATGATTTTTTTTTAATTAACGGGACTAGTGTACTTCAGACAAAAAATCTACATCATTCTAAAGATACAGTGACCATAAATTTATTTATTTAGATGTTACCACTCAAGATACATATATGACAAGGTTGATTGAAAGTCCTAATGAAGTATAAGTCTTCTTTTTGAGCCTTGTGATAGATTAGTTTTCTTAACATTTGTTTGGTGTTTTTTGTGTTTGGGGTTTTTTGTTTTGGTTTTCTTTCTGTTTTTTTGGGGGGTGTTTTTTATTTGTTTTGTTCTTGTTGTTGCTGTGGTTTGAAGGACACTAGGTGCATCTCTGATAACGCTAAATAACACAGCAATGCACAGTTGCAGTGGCTAAACCTGGATTATTCAAACTGTCGATTTAAATAGTAGGAATTCAGTTTCAAAAGCTAGAAACTATGGTGTCTAAGGCTCAATTTCTTGTATAGCCTATTTCTACACAGACATCTTCGCTATGTATTCATAACTTCCCCCCCCCCCCCATTATTTCAATACATTATGAGAAAATATTGAGAATCTTTTGACTTTCCTATGCCTGTAAACTATTGTAGGTTCCTTGATGACATGACATACAACAAAAACTTGCTTGTGTTTGAGACATCTTTTCTTTTTTCTGTTTAGGATTTATCATTTCTGCATTCTTTCACTAATTTTTACTTTCTGTATTTTTGTACTTTCTTTACATTTAATTTTCATTGCCAAAGACAATGAGTGAGGAAGCACTTCAGAGATGCAAAGATTTATTAGGACTTGGTTTGAAACAGCACCGTGATGCCAGCACTGTGCATGGCTGTAAAACACTAGAAAATCTAATCTTGTTAAACTTTTGAATTTCAGTATCCTAATATAAGAAGTATCAAATTACTTTAGCATCACAAATATCATTACCTCCAGTAAGGTTTTATTTTTGTAATGGAGCAAGACTTCTGAAAACTACAAGTTGTATTAATGATGTGAAACTGATTGTGATTGGTGATGTGTGAAAGACAATCTTGGTACAATTATCAGAAATTAATTATTTTTTCCTGACAGGATGAATTTTATATTTTTTTTCCAGATCCATTAAATCTGAATGATTGTGACTTTCAGTGGTTAGTGCTGGGCCAGCCACTAAATGATTGACAGACACTCTCTATCAACCCTCTCCCTTCTCAAAGGGGAAGGGAAAGGGGATAAGGGAGAGAGACTTAGGAAGTGAAAAAGAAAACAATAAGTTCTTTAATGAAAGTAATAACAATGAAAATAATTATGTACAAATATGTGTAGAAAAACTATATCAAACCCATCCCCCCTTGATGACAGTTAAGTCACTGTCACCATTGATGTTGTGGGAAGTCCCATACTACATTCAGTAGCAGATGGGAACAAGATTTAAGAATAGGATTCTGCAACTGATTCAGGAACACAGAAACCAAGATTGAAGGCAGAACAGACATAGTAGAGAGACTGATCCTTGTGATCACTCAGTCTTGACCTGAACATCACATATGTGGAATGGAATGGAATATCTTGCTGGTCAGTTTAGCATCTTGCATCTTTACAGTTTTGGAAAGATTTTTGGTTTTCTGAGTGTTGACATTCATCATGCTAAAAAGTTGGTTTAATCTTTCTAGTGTTGAAGAATAGTATTCAGTTTGCATTGAACTAAGACACATTGAATTTACCAAATGTTCCTGAAAGGAACTGATATATTTTTCTTGCAGTATATTATTCATGCTATCCTCAATATAAAAAGAAAGAGAAGGAAGTGTCACTACTTTTTGATTTTGTGGCTTGCTTTGAGTTTTGATTTTTCTTATTTTAATTAAAAATACAACTTTCAAAACAACTCAAAATTAAATCAGGAAGTTTGGTCAAGTAAATACGGGAACTTCTGAACCATAAGATAGTTTTTGACACTTCAGGTATAAGAAATGATCTAAAGAAAAAATATAGATCTGCATAGGAGTAGATTTTATTGACTGCTGAAGGTGCTGAATGTGCCTGGTGCAGGCATTGGGTCTTAAGTGTGAGAAAGCTTATAAATTCTATGTGTTAAAGTGCTAAATCTCCTTTGCTGCATGCTGAAAAAGAGAACACTACAGACCCTCTGGATCAGTTGCTTAAGTGACAGCAGAAACGCACCTGTTCTTGCCGACCAAAATGTGTGAATGGTACTTTACTGTTGTCAACAGTCATGACAAAATAAGTAATAAAGTAGATTATAAGATTCCTGTACCTTTGTTTCCTTCCTAGTAGAGAAGTCAGAAAATCATTCAACCACAGAGATATAGGAGACAGTGGCAATAAGAAGAGAGGAACTCTGTGTACATAAACAGGAAACAACTCTTTTCGCAGTCTCAGAAGCAAGATGCAAGGGACAAATAATAACCTACTACATTTCATCATCCATTCCTGAAACTTATTTTTTCCTAACTCCATTATTGCTTAAGTTTTACAGCACTATAAGAACTGTTTAGTATGAGTCCAAAATGCATTAAAAGGCATAGGAAAACAAAACAAAACAAAACAAAACAAACAATGTAAATTCTCCCTTCTAGTCACTCCAATTAATCGTCTCAGATTTAAGGAAATCAAGAAATCTGAGCAAAGGAGACAAATTTGTCTGAATTACATGCAGAGAAAGGACAAACTATGAGGAAAAGATTGCTTTTTGAGTAATATTTCTAATGAAGACTATGTCATTTGAAAAAAAAATTAAATTATCATTACAGTCTGATACTTGAGTAGCAAAAAAAAAATCTCCCACTGAATTTTTACATCTTTTATGCTTTTTTTTCCCTTCTATTTGAAAGGTGGATTCAGTCTATATTCGAACTAACTCAGAGATTGCTTTTTGTCTTATATATGTTTCCGTATATCTGGAATGTTTGCCAAAACATTCTTTAGCTGTAGGATAACCACATTATGCCTTTTGTAATCACATCTTCCACATAAGGACGTTGGACAGTATGTCAGTAAGCACATTACTAGTGCAGATGAATTATAGATGAATACATGGGTTTGTGACTGTTGAGGTATCATGCTGGGGAGATTCTCTGGTTATTTGAGTATAAGAAGGAAAGGTGTTAAATACAAATAACACAGTCACTGCTTTACTTGTAGGTTAAGATTTTATGCTTTTCATTTCGGTTTTTGTTCTCAGAATCCAGTTGACCTATATTTATCAGCTTAGGCTAGAAAAAAACCCATGCACTGTTGTCTTAGTGCTGACTGGACAGACTTCCTGAACCATACTCTGAGGAAAACCACATTTAATGTAATAAATAGGTTTTATAAAAGCTTTAAATCCCACTATACATAATCAGTTTGAACAAGACATTTATGCTGTAAATAATTTTTAAAAATAAACAGAGCTTTACACTAGGTGACAGCTACTATTATATTTTCTGTGTCCAAGTACGAGAAAAATAATGTACCAAGAAAATACTTCTTATTTAAGACATCTTGCTCCAGACATTTTCAAATATTAAAATTTGCAGTGGGTAGACCATTGAAATATCTCATTGCTAAATTGTGCACTGTACATTAGAAACAGATGTATCCCTGGAAACTTTGCATAACAGCAGAGACTTCAAGACATGTCAGTAATGATGCTGCTGAAGCAGAAAACAATGTATCAGTTATAGAATAACCAGTGTATGTAAAGAAAAAAAAAAAAGGACAGAAAAGCAGCAATAGTTTTCTGTTCTGCAAGTTTTGGGAATTAACTAGTGGACACACTTTTCTTAACCTGCAAAGCAGGAAGCAGCATATGACAAGATGGACTGAAGCATTTCCTGAGGTGTTTCCAAATGTTGAAATGATGTATTACTATACAATAGTAAGATGACATATTTTGTTTTGGCTCTTTTTCTTTTTAAGTCTTGGTCTGAGTAGGGAGAAAAAAAATTAACAGATGATAAAATGATGTTAACACGTTAAATGTAAAACTACATAACTGTGTTTTTGTGAGGTGCGATTTAACTTCTGCTGTGCTTTAAGATCAAAATTCCTGTATGTGTTTTACATCCTTAGTCTGTGGATGTTTTGTTTGATTTTAACTAGATAATGAGATATCATATTGTAGTGCTCTGGGTTACAGTGATTTTCATTTTATCTCTTAGAGTAATTCATTTCTATAATCCTCAGAACATTTATATTTTAGAAATACAAATTTCTGTTTTGGGTAAATTACCTTGTGCAAACTTACACTTCGTGTTACTTCTCTATGAAAGGTGAATCTAATAACTTCCTGTAAACAAGCAGTGAAGCCACCAGTAGCTTTTAAGAGGATTAAAAGCATAAGAGGAAACACAGTGTAGCTGTGCCTTAGTGCCTAATTCAGCACCTATTAGAGCTGCCTATATTCAGTAGGTTTAGGAGAACAGATTGTCAATAAGCTTTATACAGGAATGGAATTTGACTTTTTTTCTTTCTCTTTTTTTTTTTTTAAGTTTTGACTATTTGTATTGACACATATAGCAATCATTTCTGCTCTACAAAATTCCTGATGTCACAGCCTTCATCCAAGGGGAGGAGCAAATATTTTGTGAATTCATGGCATTAGCACAACTCAGAAGTGAATGTTCTCTGGAGACTTTGTCAATTTTGTCAAGAAAAAATTGACTCTGAATGAAGATGGGTAAATCTTACATGTAAAATCTGTGATTTTAAGATATATGATTTTTTTCCCCCCATACAGTCATTTAATCTTGAGGTTGTTTCCCTTCCTGTAATTTATCTTGCTGTCACCTTTTTTTCATGTGTGCTTGTATGTATGTATGTATGTATTTACTTTTATTTTGGAATCATTTAACCTTGATTTATATCAGTAGCCAGGATGAAACATCAGTCACCTCTTAGAACACACTGTTTAGTACTAGAATTTGCAACTTTTACTTTGAAAAGGCTATTAGAATGAGGACAATTTTTTCCAAATGATGAACTTACACAATTCTTTATTACCATGAAATCTTGTATATGCAGAAATGTAGAGAGATACTTTACAAGTACATCATCAAAGGATCATTGCACAAAAGTCTGACATGTAAATACAATATGTAATAATTTTTTTTTAATTATAACACCAGTTATGTGCTGTCTGCTTTAGGTGCCAGTAGAGATGACAAATAGAATAGAGCATTTTTTTTTAAATAATAATTAATATTACAAGTTGCAGATAAAATGCAAAGTAAACATTTTGCACATGGAATTTAGGAAGACCAGTTTCTATATCAGATAGGTTAGAAAACTGAAAAAAAGTAATCATATTCTGTATTACAACAACAAAAGAAATCAACTGTCACATTTAGCATAAACAAGTTCTAATAGTAGTAGTCAATTTAAAAATACATTTTTAAATACCAGTGCAGACATTGTAGGCTTCAGCTTCTTAACAGCTACTGAAAAAAAACCAACAGATAAAATGTTAAAAGAAAGTACTAAAAAAAATCTCAAATATAAAACTAAACTACAGATTTCGTGCTTCTAGACTAAGACATCAATATTTTACTGTTCACTGCAAAGGCAGTTATATGTTGGGGGATTTTTTTTTTCACTTAGATTTTACTATTGGATATTCTTTTGATTTTAATGGAAATGAAATTTCAAACAAAAGTAACAGAGCCATGGCTGATAAAAGTATGACTGATGAACTTCTTCCTGGCCTTAGCTGAAGAACTGTACTCCCTATCAGCCTGCTGAAACTGTTGCCTAGTGAAAACCCAAACCTAAATAAATTATGTTAAAATCAGGTGCTTTTCCATATCAGTGGGAACTGCTGGCCTCATGTATGACAGCTATTTTCTAATTGAGTTGTACAATATACAGAGCATGCAATCTTTGTTGAATCAAGGAAAACTGACTTCACAGAGTCAGGAAATGGCCTTAACTCTTCAGAAGTATGAAATGTTTTATAACCAAGACAAAGAAGTATTATAAAGACAACAGGAACTCCAACAAGGGAGTAAGCTGGAATTTGGTAAATTCTGACAGCAGCAAAAAGGTAGAGGAAGATTTGTGCCAAGACCGTGTTATTCAAGGAGAGAACAACCCCATGCTAAGGGAACATCCAAAGAAAGCACTATAGAGAATTGCAGAGGCTACCAAGGCTCTCTTTTTTGTCATTCAGTTTAGTGACATGACTAGAGGGAGCACTGATCAATCCATAGGTGGCTACATAGATCTGAGTTCAGAGTTTAGGAGGATACCAATCCAGAAAAAGTTTTCCTCCGTTCTTCAGGTCAAGCATTTGGTTAGTAGGAGATATAATCAGCAGACTAATGCCTGCCAGCCTAGTTGGCATGGCTAGCAAACATGACTTGAAAAAATGTTGCTATGAAGAGAGAAACTCCATCTGGGAATGAGGGAGAAGAATGTCTTTGAACAAACTCATTAATCCAGTGAGGAAGGCCTTAAATTATGTTCACCTGGGAATAGGGACATGTAGATATAGGTGGTGGAAGGCTGCAAGCAAGGTTTGAACATTCCTTCTCAGAAAAGAGAATATTCAGAGACTTATCTGTGATATAAGGAACTGGAGCAACAATCCTGAAGATCTGAAAGTCCATTGAAAGTGAATTGACAATGTTGTAAAGTAATCAGAATAGAATAACAAAGACTTGGTGGAAAGCATACATTACTCTTAAGGGCAGTTGCAGGTCGTTTATAAAGGAGAGATGGGGAAGATGAGGAAGGGGTGATGTTCTGTGTGCAGGAGCTGTTTGATTGCTTAGAGATTCAGGAAACTATAAATGTTGTTGGTAACTGCTGGATGAAGACTATGGTGAAAAGCTTAATTAATGATAATGTCTCAGGAATCTATAGCAGGATCTTCCAAGAGGTGGAAAAAGACAAGGCTTTTTTGCAAGCAGCTAGTACAGGTCTCCCAATACCAAGGCATGACCCTTATGAGGAAGCCAGAATGAGTTCAAGCACTCCTGGAATTTTCTAAGCTTCATTTTGAGACAGATTTCTAAGGCAAACAGAAAAACCCCAACAGAGACGATATTCTACTTTAGCTACTGCTGATAAACAAGGAAGACTTGGCACTAAATATAGTTACAGATACAATTTTAGCTATGAAGAAACAAAAGCTTACTGAGTTTAGTCTGTGGAGATAGTCTCTGGAGAGTCAGCAGAGTTCCTGCGCAAGGGTAGTAAGCTCAGTTTACTGAAGTACAAAGTTTGGTTAGTTCCTAGTGATTGCAATAAGTTATAGGTTGGGCATTATAGGAAGCTAACTTGTGAAGAGTTGCCAGCAAAGCTTAAAGCAACCCCATTCTATTTCTGTCCTTTCATTTTCCAGCTCTGTTTTTCTTGCTACTTCTGCATCACATCTATTTCTTTTTCATCTCTTAGACACATCTCTCATTTCCCTTTATCTTTTCAAACTTGCAATTATTTAAACATTTTCTTAACAGCAATACTGTTTTTTCTAGTAGACAGCTTAATCCTTTGTTCCTCTTAATCTTTGTAAAAATGAGAACAATTATCAAATATTGTGAGGAAACAAAAACAGACCATGAGGAATTACCGGCGTGGCAGCAGAACTTGCAATTGCAGAACACTCAAAAATCAATAGTGTCCAGACATCAGACGTTTGAGAAGGAGAGGAAATATTGGGAGAATAGGTGACATGCCTTCTGACTGATTAGTTTGTGTACTCACAGAAAATTTGTGATTTTTTTTTTTTTACATAACATCTAACTCTATTTAATAACTTAACAGAAGAAGACTTATATTCCTTGCTTCTCGCATTATCAGGCAAATTTGCACGATGTTGTTATATTTTTAGGAGATGTTTTCTCAGTTTTCAGGTGGTGCTGGAGACCTTATTTTACTGCTAACAACAGATCTGTTTAAAGGAAAATAATAAATTAGGGGAAGTGGAGGTTATAAACTGAGTATTACTAAAATATTACTACTATAATACTGTTGGCCTTCCTTTTTTTTCTTCCTCTGAACGCTGTGCTGAAGGAGTCAGAAATATGATGACATCTGTAAAATTCTAGGAAGAAAAAACTTGGAAACTTGGCTTTTTCTGGATTGAAAAGACAAACAGGATGTGCATTTCACTAGATATCTTCAACAGAAGATGGAAGCTGAACCACGATGAAGAATAATGATACTTTATGGGAAATATTGGAACTTAAGGAGGGAACATTTGAAAGAGTGTCACGGTTATTAACAAAATATGAGACAGGAATCAATACAATTATAAATTATTTATTAATCAAAAAACCCAGCTCCAAACTATATACAAATTAGGGTAAATATTTACAGATTTGGGTGTTTGGTTGGGAAAATACTTTCACAATATGTATACATATAAACAATAACAAACAGTTAAGGAATCAGAAATTGGAAAAAGAGTAAGTCTACAAGCATCCACATCACAAGTGGCAGGCAAATGCCCAGAAACTCTAGGCAAAAAACCAGCCAATGTACTCATGAAGTGGTGCCATAGTTAGTGAGAGTTTGTTGTGGTCTCCTGGTTTCGGGAAGCCTCCAGATCTGTAATTTTATAATCCAAAAAATGCTGCACGATGTAAACAAAGTCAAGATGGACTCAACCAAAGCCATGAGGGGCTTTGCAGAAATGAAGTGCTTTGCAGCCAAGCTGCTCTTTACAGCCAGAAAGTGCTCAGGAACGAGAAAAGTGTTTTGCCACAGGGAAAGCTTTACAGCGGGGAAAAAGCACTCCTCATAACTCCGAGAATAATGGTGGCAAATAGCATATAAGCAAGGTGGGAAAGGTCAATCTATTATATCCTGAACTTGAAAAAAGTGTGTTGTAGAAAAGGGTCAATGTGTGTCTACCCTGGCTTCAGAAAGGCAGATACCTTCTTTGTTCCTTTTTGTGCTTTTTCACCTGACTCTGCAAGGGCTAGGGGGTGAAAAGGGGGAGTTTGGAGCTCAGCACCATGTAGAGTTGAATGGAGTGGGCTGATTGTTTCTTGGGTATAACAGTGTGAGAGCTGAAATCCCCCTCCCACACCAACAATAACCAGGCTAGCTCAGTCTGGAAGCAAATGAAGCTGTATTGTACAGGCAATACTATAATCTATGATGAATTGTAATGAATATGTACAAATATACACTATTCACAACATTTACAAATATGTACAATCAACAGAAAAACACAACCAAAACAGCCCCCTTAACCCCCCAAAAAAGAGAGGGGGCTATGCTTTTTCCTCCTCTCCCCTGAGAGCAGGCAAAAGGGAAGAAAGCCAAGAAGCAGAGAGAGTTTCGTTAGACTTAGCTTGTCAAGGTCAGTATGTGGGTGTGTTATCTTCAGCCAGAGAAGAGAAGAAGCAGGCAGACTGAGAGAAGAAAGGCTGCGAGACTGCCTGACTGCTCGACCTTGTTTTCAGTAGTAGTTCTTAAACGTTTCTATCTCTCCAATGGAAGTGTTTAGAATGATCATTACTTTGCTTTCTTATACCCAATAGTGATTTATTTACATTATTTCATTTTCTCTGCTCGAATTTTGTGAAGAAAAATTAAAGACAGCCTTAAAACCATCACAATCCACCCCTTCTAACAAATTTAATTGTCTACTACTACTATCTATATAATCTAAAAGAGTATCTGCAACAATGAGTGAATAAAGTTCATAGTCCATTCAAGCTATCTCAGATGTAGATGGTTCAAAAGTCTGAATCACAGGAAACACAGAAAAGAGCTTTTTTCTTCATAGATGGGGCAAAGAAAGGAACAGGGATCCTCAAATGACTCAGGACTCTCAGGGTTCTTAGAGTTCATGTACCATAGACTCCTCATGGATTCTTCTCTTGTCATGTCACGATGTCATATCTGTACAACACTCTGAATTTAGCCTCTCTCAGCCAAAGTTAGATTTCTTTGTGGAATACACTGAATTTCACCATTCTCTTGCATCCCTCAATAGGTGTGTCCAGGACCTTCAGCAGAAACCACCCCTCAGACAGGTTTGGCCTCTCCTGAAGGAGAAAATACCCAAACAGTTTTGCCTATCAGAATCTTGTCTCTGATAACAGGAACTCTACCATCTTCTTCCTTTTGTAACAAATCCAATTGAGCAGGTCCAGCTCAATTCACTGAATCTCTACTATTCCCCAACCAGGTTGCTTGTGTTGAATGTTTTTACCACTTTTTAAAAAATCCACTCCCCATGGCTTTCAGAGCAGTTTTCAGCAAACCATTGTAGCGTTTGATATTCCCTGCAGCTGGTGCATAGTAGGGAATGTGGAATATCCACCCGATGCTGTGCTCTTTGGCCCAGTTCTTTACAAGATTATTCTTGAAATGAGTTCCGTTGTCTGACTCAATCCTCTCTGGAGTTCCATGTCTCCACAGAATTTGACTCTCCAGACCAAGAATGGTGTTACATGCAGTTGCATGAGGAACTGGATAAGTTTCCAACCATCCAGTGCTTGCCTCTACCATAGTCAGCACATACTGCTTACCAGATCAAGAACGAGGTAGAGTGATGTAGTCAATCTGCCATGCCTCACCATAGTTGTACTTGGACCATCGGTCACTGTACCACAAGGGCTTGATTTGCTTTGCATACTTAATAGCAGCACAAATGTCACAGTCATGGATGACTTGTGTGATAGCATCCATGGAAATGTCAATGGATCTGTCACGAGCCCATCTCTGCCTTGATATCCTGACAAGTCATGGGCCCACCGAGCTAAGAACAGCTCACCTCAGTGTTTGCAGTCAAGATCAAGACCAGAGTTTGTGTTCACTTGGGAAACTCTTGCAGCTAAATCTGCCTGATGGTTGTGTTGTTGTTCCTCAGTAACTGCTTTTAGGAATGTGAGCATCGATGTGTCTCACTTTCACTGGGATTCTCTCCATGTGAGCAGCAATGTCTTGCCACAGATCTGCAGCCCAGATAGGCTTTCCTTTTCTCCATTCTTTTTCCAGTCTATTAGCGAACCCCACAAGGCATTGGCTACCCTCTCTGAGTCAGTGTAGAGGTAAAGCTTTGGCCATCTCTCATGTTCAGCTACATTAAGAGCTAGCTGAACAGCTTTTACCTCTGCAAATTGACTGGATTCTCCTTCTCCATCCCTTGCCTCTGCAATTCTGTGAGTTGGACTCCACACTGCAGACTTCCATCTTTGCTTGTTTCCAACAAGGTGACAGGAACCATCTGTGAACAAAGCATATCTCTTTTCATCATCAGACAGATCACTGTAAGGAGGAGCTTCTTCAGCACAAGTTACTCTCTCCTCTGTAGGTTTTGCACAGCTTGTGCCTTCTGGCCAGTTTGTGATCACCTCCACCAAACCAGGCCTTTCAAGATTTCCCATCGGAGTTCTCTGTATTATCAGAGCCATCCACTTAGACCAGGTAGCATTTGTTGCATGATATGGTGGAGAACTTTTGACTTTGAACATCCAATTCAGAACTGGCAATCTAGGAACTAGAAGTTGTAACTGAGTTCCAATTACTTCAGAAGCAGCTTTTACTCTTTCATAAGCAGCGAAAACCTCCTTCTCTGTTGGAGTATAGTTTGCTTCTGAGCCTCTGTATCCACAACCCCTGAAACTAAGAGGACATCCATGTGCCTCACCTGGTGCTCCTTGCCATAAGCACCAGGTTGGACCATTGTCACTCGTGGCCATTGACAGAATGTTCTTAATGTCTGGACCAGTTTGGACAGGACCCAGACCCATTGGTTGGACCACTTCTCACTTTATCTGGTCAAAGGCTGCTTGTTGCTCAGGACCCCATTGGAAACTGTTTGTCTTTCAAGTCACATCATGTAGAGGTTTCACAATCTGACTGTATCCAGGAATGTGCAGTCTCCAAAATCCCACTATGCCTAAGAAACGCAGAGTTTCTTTCTTATTGATGGGATTTGCCATGGTGGAGACTCTGTTTATCACATCCATTGGAATGTGACAGTGACCATCTTGCCACGGCACTCCCAGAAACTGGATTTCTCTGGCAGGTCCATTCATCTTGTCTCTCTTGGTAGCCAAAATGGTTTTCAAGAGAATGTCAATGATTTTGTTACCTTTCTCGAAGACTTCTTCAGCAGTCTCACCCCAGACGATGATATCATTGATGAACTGAATATGTTCTGGAGCTCCACCTTTCTCCAAAGCATCATGGATCACTGAATGACTAATGGTTGAACTGTGAATCCACCCCTGGGGCAAACAGTTGAATGTTTACTGCATGCCTCTCCAGGTGAAGGTAAAATGAGCTTCCGCCACTCCTCTGCTATGGGAATAGAGAAGAAAGCATTAGCAATGTCTATGGTAGCATACCATTTGGCCTCCTTGGATTCGAGATCATATTGGAGTTCCATCATGTCTGGTACAGCTGCACTCATGGGTGGAGTTACCTCATTCAAAGCACAGAAATCAACTGTCAGACGCCACTCTCCATTCTGCTTTTGCACAGGCCACATTGGACTGTTGAAAGGTGAATGAGTTTTGCTCATGATTTTCTGACTTTCCAACTGACGAATCAAGTTTTGGATAGGCACCAAAGAGTCATGGTTGGTTCTGTATTGTTTGTGATGCAGAATTGCAGAATCATAGAATCATAGAATCAGTCAGGGTTAGGAGGGACCACAAGGATCATTTAGTTCCAACCCTCCTGCCATGGGCAGGGACAGCCCACACTAGATCAGGCTGGCCAGAGCCTCATCCAGCCCCTCCTTAAACACCTCCAGGCATGGGGCTTCAACCACCTCCCTGGACAACACATTCCAGGGTCTCACCACTCTCACGCTGAAGATCTTCTTCACATCCAGCCTGAATGTCCTCACTTCCAGCTTTATTCCATCCCCCCTGATAGCCTGAAAAGTCTCTCATGAGCTTTCTTGTAGGCCCCCTTCAGATACTGGAAGACCACAATAAGGTCACTTCCGAGCCTTCTCTTCCCCAGACTGAACAGCCCCAACTCTTTCAGTCTGTCCTCATAGGAGAGGTGCTCTAGCCTTCTGATCATTCTCATGGCCCTTTTCTGGAAACGTTCCAGCATTTCCATATCACTCTGCATGCAATACTCCAGGTCGGTCTCACCAGAGCTGAGTAGAGGGGGAGAATCACTCCCTTGACCTGCTGGCCACACTTCACTTGATGCAGCCCAGGATCTGGTTGGCGTTCTGGGCTACAAGTGCACATTGACAGCTCATGTTGAGCTTTTCGTCCACCAGCACCCCCAAGTCCCTCTCCTCAGGGTTGCTTTCTAGCCAATCATTGCCCGGCCTGTATTTGTGCTTGGGATTGCCTCAACCCAGATGCAGGACCCTGCACTTGGTCTTGTTGAACCTCATGAGGTCAGCTTGTGCCCGCTTCTCCAGCCTGTCAAGGTCCCTCTGGATGACATCCCTTCCCTCCAGCATGTCTGCTTCACCACACAGCTTGGTGTCATCAGCAAACTTGCTGATGGTGCACTCAATGCCACTGTCCATGTCACTGACAAAGATGTTGAACAAGACTGGTCCCAGGACTGAGCCCTGAGGGACTCTGCTTGTCACTGGCCTCCACTGGGACATGGAACCATTGACAGCCACTCTTTGGGTGTAGCCAACAAGCCAGTTCTTTATCCATCTCGTGGTCCATCCCTCAAACCCATGTGTCACCAGTTTGGAGACCAGGATGTGGTGCTGGACAGTGTCAAAGGCTTTGCTCAGGTCCAGGTAAATGACATCAGTTGATTGCCCCTCATCTATTAATGTCACTTGTTCATAGAAGGCCACCAGGTTTGTCAGGCAGGATTTGCCCTTGGTAAACCCATGATGACTGTACCAAATCACTTCTTCACTATTCTTCTGTCTCAGTAGTGCCTCCAGGAGAATCTGCTCCATGATCTTTCCAGGCACAGAGGTGAGACTGACTGGCCTGTAGTTCCCTGGTTCTTCCTTCTTCCCCTTTTTGAAAATGGGAGTAATGTTTATCCTTTTCCAGTCAGTGGGGACTTCCCCAGACTGCCAGGACTTTTGGAATATAATAGAGAGGGGTTTAGCAACCTTCTGCCAGTTCTCTCACTACCTGTGGGTGTATCCCGTCAGGTCCCATGGACCTGAACACTTTCAAGTTCTTCAGGTGATCATGAACCTGATCTTCACTTATGATGGGCAGTTCTTCCTTCCAGTTCTTGCCATTAGCTTCTGTGACTTTCAATAGAGTCTCCCCCTAGCCTCCTCTTCTCCAGGCTAAACAATCTCAGTTCATTCAGCCACTCCTCATAAGATCTGTTCTCCAGATCCTTCAGAAGCTCTGTTGCCCTTATCTGGACACTGTGCATCAACTCAATGTCTCACTTGTAGAGAGGGGCTCAAAACTGAACACAGCTTTCAAGATGCAGCATCACCAGTACCAAGGATAAGGACACAATCAGTTCCCTACTTCTGATGGTCACACTGTTCCCCACGCAGGCTAGGATGATTTTGGCCTTCTTGGCCACCTGAGCACACTAATAGCTCATAGTCAGGTGGCTGTCCACCATCACCCCTGGGTCCTTTCCTTACAGGCAACATTCCAGCTACTCTCTCCCAATTTCTTGTCACAATTCTGCTTGCCAGAATGGTAGCATAATTAGGAGGAGCAAGCTTAATGAGCTTTTTGGCAAGACCTGGTCCCACAGGAATTTCATCAGGATTCAGCATCTTAGGATCTCCATACATCACTTCTCTCACAGCAAACTCTCTCAGACACTTGATTCCCTCATCTATTGTGGTCCAAGGTTTAGGGTTCCATGGTAAATCATCTCTGCTGGGGTACCTCATAAGGACTGCCAATAGGAGGCATGCCCACAGAGGAACTTTACCAAGGCACTTGCTTAGATGCCTGTCTATGCCTGTATTTAAGAAGGATATTGCCTCAATTTAAGAAGGATATTGAGATACTTGAATGTGTCCAGAGAAGGTCAACAAGGCTGATGAGAGGCCTCGAACACAAGCCCTATGAGAAGACGCTGAAGGAGCTGGAGAAGACGAGGCTCAGGGGTAACCTCATTGCTCTCTACAACTACCTGAAGAGAGGTTGTAACCAGGAGGGGGTTGGTGTCTTCTTCCAGGCAACCAGCACCAGAACAAGAGGACACAGTTGCAAGCTGCGCCAGGGGAAGTTTAGGCTCAAGGTGAGGGGAAAGTTCTTCATGGAGAAAGTTTTTAGATGTTGAAATGTGCTGCCCAGGGAGGTGGTAGAGTCACCATCCCTGGAGGTGTTCAAGATTGGATTGGACGTGACACTTTGTGACATGGTTTAGTAGTCATGAGTTCTTGGGTGACAGGTTGGACTTTGGTGATCCTTGAAGTCTTTTCCTACCTTATTGATTCTGTGATTCTGTGAACAGGATAGCTAAGCTGTACTTGATATACCCCAGGACACAGCTGGACCTTTTTGCAGCCAGGACACACTATTGGCTCATGTTCAAATTACCATCAACTCCGTATTTCTTCCCATGAGGCTGCTCTCCAGGCTCTCATTTCCAAATTTGTATGTATAAGCAGGAGAAACCTGCACTTGCTCATTTTAGATTGCCTGCAGCTAGGGATTGTCCAACTTTCTCTGTAGGGATTGACCAGATCTCTCTGTAATGCCTCACAAACCCTTGAAGGAGTCCATGGTTCCTCTTAGTTTAGTATCATTGTCAACCTTACTTAATGTACATTTGATTCCTACAATCAGATCATAAATAAATAAATAAATAAAAACCCCAAACAAAACAAAACAAAAAACCCCGAACCAAAACAAACCTGAGCAAACTAAACCCCTACAAAACTAAACACCATTGAAGAGCACTGACCTTAAAAGTGAGCCATCAAGGGCTAAACTTGAGTCTCAGATTATTTGTTACCCAGCAGTATGCACGTTCAAACATTGACATATCCAGCAGCAAGTCTAACAATATAGTATGTCTAACAATATAGCAATAAGGTGTGCATAAAGAACATTTATATATTATGTATTTATATGAGGTTAAAAACATTATGACTGTTTATGTGGACAGTTAACTTTTTCAAGATTGTAATAAAAGCACATTGAATTAGTTCTTTAAGTATACCTGCTTTTTCAATAGATCTAGTGGTGGCTACTGTCCCCTAGATCTTTCAAATTTGGATATGTTAATAGCCAGTAACAATAATACTGTCTTACATATTGCAGTAGGAGTAAGTAAAATGAAAAACAAGGCTGTTAAAAACCCCAAAACAATAAAGAGGGATAGTAATTCTGATAAGTGCTCTCAGCTTACTCTTTTGTACCTGTGGCTAGTGAACAATCAGCATGCCTTGTTATAATTATTATGTGTGTGATGAGTTTGGGAGAGCTAATGAATGCTATGAATGTAACCTCTCTTGTAAAAGCATTATACATTTTATGCGTCTATCACGCATATTCAGAATTCCCAGAAACTGATGAAGAAAGAGTGTCCAAGGCTTTTAACTTTCAGTGGGACAGGATTTTCCAACAGAGGAAGAGCTATGTGAAACCGGACTGTTTCATCATTGCTGACTGATGGATTTTCAGTTCCTGATGAACTATGTCAGCTCTAAGAGTCAGTGTGAACTTAGAAATCTGGAATTGTAGAGCATATATATTTACACACATATTGAGACCCTGATATTTGTACTGCAGTATATCATTGCTTTTTTATTTCAGACAGTTGCATCTTCTGGGTTTGTTTCATCCAAAATTCAGTCATGTGTTCCAGGAGTTCTCTATCATATGAACCAACACAGGATAAACAGAGATAATTAGAATATTTGTTTCAAGATTGGACTCCTGATCCAAACAAATATCTAATGCAGATACACCCACAGACTTTTATTTATGCTTATCTGATTTCCTAATTTCTGCAAATGTTTTTCAAATAACTGTACTCCTTTGCACATCTTTAGTTTCTCCTTGTAAAATTGTTTATGACATTTTTTGTGAAACATTTTGAAACAAATTTACTTGACTGTCACAACAAGTTTGAAGGCGTATAGAATTTGATTTTAAAAGAATGAAGACTGAAATTATGCCTTTTATTCTTAGAAAATTATTTTTCTTTTTTTTTTTTTTTTTTTTTTTTTTGTGGCAAAAGGATTTAGGAGCCATTTAGGAATGATAATTTTTTTTAAGCTTTTATACAGAGAAAAAGGATAGATTCTTACCTAAATGTCAAGGAACGAGCAATCCTGATAGTCACAGATTATTTCTTTATATGGGTGGTGAGGTAAACAATAGTAGTTTTGGCAGAAATTGAGCTGAGCAAAATGAATCAAAAGGTAAACTATGGAGATTGGTTAGTGATGGGTAAAACGAATCACAGCATACATGGTGTTCAGTCAGCAGCATACAAGAGACTTTATCTTTTTGGACTCCCTGGATCTCTGAACAGAGGCAAAGCTAAAATGTCATCATGAAAGAATTGACAGATGGCTTTTATGAACTGTAGATTAAATTTAACACATAATGTTTTAAAGAACACTGTATGGAATAAGTGAGCCTGGAATATTTTTTAGATTTATTGTTGTGTCAGTGATCTTCCACTATGGTTATAAATATTTTTTATATAATTTTGGATTGTGTGTTTTCCTTTTGAACTTTTCCTTTGGCAACAAGACTGTGTTCTTAGAGAGTAATTTAGACAGCTTGTATTTAATGAAATCTAACACAGTTTTTCTGGGTCTGACATATTTTATATTGCATGGCCTGTATCTTATGTTTCAAGATGTGAAAACGTAGCAAGCAAGAGAATTCATGAGATTTTCTTGCCATTAAACTATAATCTTGTTCATTGTTGAAAATACAATCTTTAAAGATCTTTATAATTTATCAACTCAGTTTCCTTTTCAATAGATTTAGACTAAAATATATTTTCAACTATTAATTTTGTCATGCACTGTGGTGGTTTGGCCCTGGCCTGGAGGCCAGATGCCCACCAAAGCCGCTCTATCACTCCCCCTCTTAAATGGACAGGGGGAGAGGGGAGGAAGAAAAAAAAAAATTGACCAAAGCTAATAATAAGATAGAAGCGAATTTAATAACAATAATAGTCAAAAGCAATAGACCGCGCGGAAGCAAGAGAGAGATGTTAGTCTCTACTTCCCATCAGCAGGACGATGGTCGGTCTCGGGAAGTAGGGCTCTCTAAGCTTGATAGTTGCTTGGGAGGATAGACGCCATGGACCAATCCCCCCACTTCCTTCTTTTATTTCATTCTTATATCTGAGCTGACGTCATATGGCATGGAATACTTCTTTGGCCAGTCCAGGTATGCCAGCTCAGCCATGTCCCCTCCCAAGATCCTGCCCATCCCTCAATGTACTCTTGGGGCAGGGAAACATTGAAAAGACATAGCCTGGGTACTTATTCAACAGTAGCCAAAACATTGCTATGTTATCAACTGCTGCTGCAAAACACAGCACTGGAGAATTAACTCCAGCTTGGCCAAACCCAATACAATCTCCACCCCTTATTCCATACCATTTGCGTCACGCTCAGGTTCTACACAATTCAGTACCTTTCATCATCTCATTTGATTCTCATGCTTAAATCCTTTCTTACTCGTACTCGTGATTCAATCTACATACTTAAACCATCTCAATATTTCATACAAAGAGACCCATATAAAAATATAAAAAAAAGTTCTTCTGCTCCTCCAGATGTTACTTAGGAGTGTTCAGGATAGGAGAAGCAGGATATTCCACTCTTGGACACCAACACCAGCTTGGTCTCAGCCATTGGGTCGCTCTTGTTCTTTGCAGGCCTTCATCAGTTTGAATCCTTCTCACTTTCTGACTTTCTGCAACATACAACTCACATTACTCACATCTCAAATTACCTTTCCCCCAATGTCATATCTCCTTGAGGCACACACTGGGTTTCCCCATCCTTTCTCATTACCCACCAAGTACATCCAGGCCCCTGAGCAAAGACAATCCCATGAATGGGTTTGCCTTTCCCCATAGGAGGAGCAACCCACACTGCCTTTCCCAGCCACTTTCCCATGTGTACTACAGGGACTTTATCTCCCCCCACAGTGTGCAAGGGTTCTGTTTGGGCAGAGCCAGGACGGTTAACAGATCCTCGGGAATTAACCAGCCAAGTAGCTTCTGCTAAATTTGCCTCCCAGTGCCTCCATGCCCCATTACCCAATGCCTTCAACATAGTCTTTAACAGTCCGTTATATCTTTCAATCTTCCCAGAGGCTTGTGGGTGGTAGGGAATGTGATACACCCATTCAATGCCATGTTTTCTGGCCCAGGAACTGATGGCATTGTTCCTGAAATGAGTCCCATTGTCAGATTCGATCTGTTCAGGCATACCATGTCGCCACAGGATTTGCCTTTCAAGGCCTAAGATGTGTTCCGGGCAGTGGCATGGTTTACAGGATATGTTTCCAGCCAGCCTGTAGTTGCTTCTACCATGGTGAGGATGTAGCGCTTGCCCTGGCGTGTTCGTGGCAGTGGTCCGATATAGTCAATCTGCCAGGCCTCACCGTAGCGAAAACCCAGCCACCGCCCTCTGTTCCAGGGAGACTTAGCTCTGGTGGCTCTCTTGATGGCAGCACAGGTTTCACAGTCATGTGTGACCTGCGTGATGGCTTCCATGGTCAAGTCCACCCCTCGGTCTCGAGCCCATCTGTATGTAGCATCTCTTCCTAGATGTCCTGATGTTTCATGGGCCCATCGAGCTACAAACAGTTCACCTTTACGTTCCCAGTCCAGATCCACTTGGGCTACATCGATTCTGGCAGCCTTGTCTACATGCTCATTGTTTTGATGTTCTTCATTAGCACGGCTCCTAGGTACATGAGCATCAACATGGCGTACCTTCAGAGTCATGTTCTCTATTCGAGTGGCAATATCCTGCCACAATGGAGCAGCCCAAATAGGCTTGCCCCTGCGTTGCCAGTTGGTCTTCTTCCACTGTTGTAACCATCCCCACAAGGCATTAGCCACCATCCAAGAATCTGTGTAAAGATAAAGTATTGGCCATTTCTCTCTCTCGGCAATCTCTAGAGCCAGTTGGATGGCTTTCACTTCTGCATACTGACTCGATTCACCTTCTCCTTCAGCAGCTTCAACAACTTGTCGTGTAGGACTCCATACATCAGCCTTCCACTTTCGATGGTTTCCTACCACACGACAGGATCCATCAGTAAACAGAGCGTAAGGCCTTTCATCTTCGGGTAACTCGTTGTATGGTGGTGCCTCCTGGGCACGAGCCACCTCCTCAGGTGATGCTCCGAAGTCTCTGCCTTCTGGCCAGTCCATAATCTCTTCCAGAATTCCTGGGTGGTTGGGTTTCCCTAGTCGAGCTCGCTGCGTAATCAGTGCTACCCACTTACTCCATGTAGCACTAGTCGCATGATGCGTAGAAGGGACGTTCCCTCTGAACATCCAGTGCAGCACAGGTAACCTGGGTGCTAAGAGGAGAGGTGCTTCTGTACCCACTACTTCTGAAGCAGCTCGAACTCCTTCATAGGCTGCTAGAATCTCCTTCTCAGTTGGTGTATAGTGGGCTTCTGATCCTCGATATCCTCTACTCCAAAATCCCAATGGCCGACCTCGGGTTTCACCTGCTGTCTTCTGCCAGAGGCTCCAAGTAAGACCATGTTCCCCGGCCGCGGTGTAAAGGATATTTTGCACCGATGGTCCTGTGCGGATGGGCCCAAGTGCCACTGCACGAGCTATCTCTTGCTTGATCTGTTCAAAGGCTTGTTGTTGCTCACTGCCCCATTCAAATTGATTTTTCTTCCGAGTTACTCGATAGAGAGGGCTCACAAGCTGACTATATCCTGGGACATGCATTTTCCAGAACCCCACAAGGCCTAGAAAAGACTGTGTCTCTTTCTTGTTGGATGGTGGAGACATGGTTGCTATCTTGTTGACCACGTCCATAGGTACATGACGGCGTCCATCCTGCCATTTTATTCCCAGGAACTGAATTTCTTGTGCAGGTCCTTTGACCTTGCTCTTCTTTATAGCAAATCCAGCCTTCAGAAGTATCTGAATAATTTTTTCTCCCTTTTCAAACACTTCTTTTGCCTCGTCACCCCATACAATGATGTCATCAATATATTGTAGATGTTCAGGGGCATCACCTTTTTCCAGTTCACTGTGGATCAGTCCATGACAAATGATGGAGCTATGTTTCCACCCCTGGGGCAATCGATTCCAGGTGTATTGTACACCCCTCCAGGTGAAGGCAAATTGGGGCCTGCACTCTGCTGCCAATGGAATTGAGAAGAAGGCATTGGCGATATCGATGGTAGCGTACCATTTGGCTGCCTTCGACTCCAGCTCATACTGGAGCTCTAGCATGTCTGGTACAGCAGCACTCAGTGGTGGCGTCACTTCATTCAGGCCACGATAGTCAACCGTTAATCTCCACCCTCCATCAGACTTCCGCACTGGCCAGATGGGACTGTTGAAAGGTGAATATGTTTTACTGATCACTCCCTGGATCTCCAGCTGGTGGATCAGTTAATGAATGGGAGCCAGGGAATCTCAGTTTGTGCGATACTGCCTCCGGTGCACTGTTCTGGTAGCAATTGGCACCTGTTGCTCTTCAATCCGAAGCAATCCCACAACAAAAGGATTTTCTGAAAGGCCAGGCAGGGTAGAGAGCTGTCTGATTTTATCTGTGTTCACTGTGGCCACACCAAAAGCCCATCGATAACCCTTTGGGTCCTTGAAGTACCCCCTCTTGAGGTAATCTATACCAAGAATACAAGGGGCCTCTGGGCCAGTCACAATGGGATGTTTCTCCCACTTGCTCCCTGTTAGACTCACATCAGCTTCTAATACAGACAGCTCCTGGCAGCCTCCCGTCACTCCAGAAATCCAAATGGATTCAGCACCTTTGTGCCTAGATGGCATCAGCGTGCATTGTGCCCCCGTGTCTACCAATGCCTTATATTTCTGTGGCTTTGATGTGCCAGGCCATCGAATCCACACAGTCCAATATACTCTGTCATCCCTTTCCTTCTCCTGGCCAAAGGCAGGGACCCTCTACTCTTGGTCTTCATCAGAATATTCAATGTCTGATCCAGGTGGTACGTGGCCAGAGGTCCCCTCATCAGGATCAAGGGGTGTAACCTCAGTTCTTTTCCTCCTGGAAGATCGTTGATTGCTCTCCTGGCTTTCTACAGCAGATACCTTTGCTGCCTTCTTAGATGATCCCTTTCTAACCGCCGTCTTCCCTCTTAGTTCACGAACACGAGTTTCCAGTTTATAAGTGGGTTCACCATCCCACTTCCTCATGTCCTCTCCCTGGTCACGCAGGAAGAACCAGAGTACTCCACGTGGCGTGCGCCTGGGTCTCCCCTTCCCTCCAACTGGGGCAGAAGGGGACTGGTTTCTTGGGGTACACCTAATAGGTGAGGCACTGGTTCGTGGGAATGAGTTGGTGCAGAGGTTATCTTCAAAATTCTGGAGCCAGGCTGAC
The DNA here is from genome assembly GCF_027791375.1 of Indicator indicator. Classification (NCBI taxonomy): domain Eukaryota; kingdom Metazoa; phylum Chordata; class Aves; order Piciformes; family Indicatoridae; genus Indicator; species Indicator indicator. The sequence goes on along the minus strand of NC_072053.1, from coordinate 51,690,917 downwards.
ACTACCTCCACAGGCCGTGTGTCCTCATCTAGATAGTACATCAACGCTAGGCTGCTTGAGTACAATGCTGGAGCACCTTGGACCACTTTCCTCCACATGGCCCGCGTGCATGGGACATCCTCTGGGTCTGTGAAGACACTTTGATCATCTAAGTCACCATAGATAACTTCCAGCACCGCTAATTCTCTTAGGTACTGGATGCCTTCATCTGCAGTGTTCCATTTCCCTGGAGAGCTCATAAGGTCCTCCTTGCATGGGTACCTTGCCCTCACACTTAACAAGAGTCGTCTCCAGAGGCTGCATATGCCTGTCTCCTTTGCAATCCCTTTTTCAATACCTCTGTTTCTGGCAATGGGACCCAGTTGTTGGGCCTCTTTCCCTTCTAGCAGTTGACTATCAGCCCCATTGTCCCAGCACTGGAGCAGCCAAGCAGCAATCCGCTCTCCTGGTTGGCGGCTGTAATCCTTGCGCAAGTCTCTCAGCTCTGCCGAGGTTAAGGACCGAGTAGTTTCTGCTTCTTGTTTGATCTCGCTCACTGCCTCTGATCTGCCAGTTGATGGACCAGCCTCTTGATCATAATCTTCCTCATCCCTTATCAATCGATGAGAGGGACCTGTTGACCTCCTTGTCCACTGTTTCTTTTTCACTACTGGGGCAACCTCTTTGGCTGTCATTTGGGTCCCCATCTCAACCATGATATCCTCAGGTAATGTTTGAGTACCTGCCTCAGCCACAGTTTTCTTAGAGCACTGAACTGTGGCTCGGTAAGCACAGGCCAGGCCCCAGTAGAGTGCAAGAAGTTGTTGGTTCTCATTGGGATAGGCAAGGCACCCTTGTATCAGATGGTGAGTCAGCTTAGTGGGATCGCTCAGCTCTTCTGGGGTAAAGTCTCAGCTCTTCTTCTTCTGGGGTAAAGTCCCAGGAAATGGGAGGTGATAACCGTCCTAGGAATCTGCCCAAATCCTTCCACACTCCCTGCCACCCAGGGACCGACCACCTCAGGGCACGTTTCAATATATCCCCACCCAAGGGCTGTTTCCTGTCATACCATGATGGAACCAAACTCCACAAAACCCGTAACATGCCAGTGACGTTGATTAGCAGTACTAGAGAGCTCACGTAAGGATGGATCAAAATCTTGGGGGCCTGCATAATAAAATTCTCTATATTCATTTCAGGCGGGGAGAAAGAAATGATAACCTCTCCAGCATAGCTCCCACAGAACAGTAGCCCTACAAGTAGGAGAAACAAACACATAGCCATTATCTGCCTCGGCATGTTCCCAAACAACCAAAATGTTTCCAAAACAAAGCAAATATTATCCACAAGCCACGTGACCAGCACAGAAGCTTGTATCTTCAGCAGGCTTATAGAAAAACTACAGAGTTTACAGCTATATTATGTATATATGTATTTTCTTTTTCTTCTTCCCGGGTTTCGGCACCAAAATAGACTGTGGTGGTTTGGCCCTGGCCTGGAGGCCAGATGCCCACCAAAGCCGCTCTATCACTCCCCCTCTTAAATGGACAGGGGGAGAGGGGAGGAAGAAAAAAAAAAAATTGACCAAAGCTAATAATAAGATAGAAGCGAATTTAATAACAATAATAGTCAAAAGCAATAGACCGCGCGGAAGCAAGAGAGAGATGTTAGTCTCTACTTCCCATCAGCAGGACGATGGTCGGTCTCGGGAAGTAGGGCTCTCTAAGCTTGATAGTTGCTTGGGAGGATAGACGCCATGGACCAATCCCCCCACTTCCTTCTTTTACTTCATTCTTATATCTGAGCTGACGTCATATGGCATGGAATACTTCTTTGGCCAGTCCAGGTATGCCAGCTCAGCCATGTCCCCTCCCAAGATCCTGCCCATCCCTCAATGTACTCTTGGGGCAGGGAAACATTGAAAAGACATAGCCTGGGTACTTATTCAACAGTAGCCAAAACATTGCTATGTTATCAACTGCTGCTGCAAAACACAGCACTGGAGAATTAACTCCAGCTTGGCCAAACCCAATACAATCTCCACCCCTTATTCCATACCATTTGCGTCACGCTCAGGTTCTACACAATTCAGTACCTTTCATCATCTCATTTGATTCTCATGCTTAAATCCTTTCTTACTCGTACTCGTGATTCAATCTACATACTTAAACCATCTCAATATTTCATACAAAGAGACCCATATAAAAATATAAAAAAAAGTTCTTCTGCTCCTCCAGATGTTACTTAGGAGTGTTCAGGATAGGAGAAGCAGGATATTCCACTCTTGGACACCAACACCAGCTTGGTCTCAGCCATTGGGTCGCTCTTGTTCTTTGCAGGCCTTCATCAGTTTGAATCCTTCTCACTTTCTGACTTTCTGCAACATACAACTCACATTACTCACATCTCAAATTACCTTTCCCCCAATGTCATATCTCCTTGAGGCACACACTGGGTTTCCCCATCCTTTCTCATTACCCACCAAGTACATCCAGGCCCCTGAGCAAAGACAATCCCATGAATGGGTTTGCCTTTCCCCATAGGAGGAGCAACCCACACTGCCTTTCCCAGCCACTTTCTCATGTGCACTACAGGGACTTTATCTCCCCCCGCAGTGTGCAAGGGTTCTGTTTGGGCAGAGCCAGGACGGTTAACAGATCCTCGGGAATTAACCAGCCAAGTAGCTTCTGCTAAATTTGCCTCCCAGTGCCTCCATGCCCCATTACCCAATGCCTTCAACATAGTCTTTAACAGTCCGTTATATCTTTCAATCTTCCCAGAGGCTTGTGGGTGGTAGGGAATGTGATACACCCATTCAATGCCATGTTTTCTGGCCCAGGAACTGATGGCATTGTTCCTGAAATGAGTCCCATTGTCAGATTCTATCTGTTCAGGCATACCATGTCGCCACAGGATTTGCCTTTCAAGGCCTAAGATGTGTTCCGGGCAGTGGCATGGTTTACAGGATATGTTTCCAGCCAGCCTGTAGTTGCTTCTACCATGGTGAGGATGTAGCGCTTGCCCTGGCGTGTTCGTGGCAGTGGTCCGATACAGGCAATCTGCCAGGCCTCACCATAGCGAAAACCCAGCCACCGCCCTCTGTTCCAGGGAGACTTAGCTCTGGTGGCTCTCTTGATGGCAGCACAGATTTCACAGTCATGTGTGACCTGCGTGATGGCTTCCATGGTCAAGTCCACCCCTCGGTCTCGAGCCCATCTGTATGTAGCATCTCTTCCTAGATGTCCTGATGTTTCATGGGCCCATCGAGCTACAAACAGTTCACCTTTACGTTCCCAGTCCAGATCCACTTGGGCTACATCGATTCTGGCAGCCTTGTCTACATGCTCATTGTTTTGATGTTCTTCATTAGCACGGCTCCTAGGTACATGAGCATCAACATGGCGTACCTTCAGAGTCATGTTCTCTATTCGAGTGGCAATATCCTGCCACAATGGAGCAGCCCAAATAGGCTTGCCCCTGCGTTGCCAGTTGGTCTTCTTCCACTGTTGTAACCATCCCCACAAGGCATTAGCCACCATCCAAGAATCTGTGTAAAGATAAAGTATTGGCCATTTCTCTCTCTCGGCAATCTCTAGAGCCAGTTGGATGGCTTTCACTTCTGCATACTGACTCGATTCACCTTCTCCTTCAGCAGCTTCAACAACTTGTCGTGTAGGACTCCATACATCAGCCTTCCACTTTCGATGGTTTCCTACCACACGACAGGATCCATCAGTAAACAGAGCGTAAGGCCTTTCATCTTCAGGTAACTCGTGGTATGGTGGTGCCTCCTGGGCACGAGCCACCTCCTCAGGTGATGCTCCGAAGTCTCTGCCTTCTGGCCAGTCCATAATCTCTTCCAGAATTCCTGGGTGGTTGGGTTTCCCTAGTCGAGCTCGCTGCGTAATCAGTGCTACCCACTTACTCCATGTAGCACCAGTCGCATGATGCGTAGAAGGGACGTTCCCTCTGAACATCCAGTGCAGCACAGGTAACCTGGGTGCTAAGAGGAGAGGTGCTTCTGTACCCACTACTTCTGAAGCAGCTCGAACTCCTTCATAGGCTGCTAGAATCTCCTTCTCAGTTGGTGTATAGTGGGCTTCTGATCCTCGATATCCTCTACTCCAAAATCCCAATGGCCGACCTCGGGTTTCACCTGCTGTCTTCTGCCAGAGGCTCCAAGTAAGACCATGTTCCCCGGCCGCGGTGTAAAGGATATTTTGCACCGATGGTCCTGTGCGGATGGGCCCAAGTGCCACTGCACGAGCTATCTCTTGCTTGATCTGTTCAAAGGCTTGTTGTTGCTCACTGCCCCATTCAAATTGATTTTTCTTCCGAGTTACTCGATAGAGAGGGCTCACAAGCTGACTATATCCTGGGACATGCATTTTCCAGAACCCCACAAGGCCTAGAAAAGACTGTGTCTCTTTCTTGTTGGATGGTGGAGACATGGTTGCTATCTTGTTGACCACGTCCATAGGTACATGACGGCGTCCATCCTGCCATTTTATTCCCAGGAACTGAATTTCTTGTGCAGGTCCTTTGACCTTGCTCTTCTTTATAGCAAATCCAGCCTGATAGTTGCTTGGGAGGATAGACGCCATGGACCAATCCCCCCACTTCCTTCTTTTACTTCATTCTTATATCTGAGCTGACGTCATATGGCATGGAATACTTCTTTGGCCAGTCCAGGTATGCCAGCTCAGCCATGTCCCCTCCCAAGATCCTGCCCATCCCTCAATGTACTCTTGGGGCAGGGAAACATTGAAAAGACATAGCCTGGGTACTTATTCAACAGTAGCCAAAACATTGCTATGTTATCAACTGCTGCTGCAAAACACAGCACTGGAGAATTAACTCCAGCTTGGCCAAACCCAATACATGCACCCATAATAATACACATAATATCCTTAGAAAGTAAAAGAAAGCTGTTTAATTACCAGCATAAGTAATGATGATTTGGACATTTTGGGTCTCTTTAGGTTGTTGCTACCTGTTGACCACAGCTTGTGCAGTACTGGCTAGAAATCCAACATTTTAGAATAAAATGTAATAACATTTCCAAGATGTATTACTGGAATAGTTTTTCTTTCTTTGACCTGCCATGAACACTCCTCTACTAGAACTAAAATACAGAAAGGCACTTGCCACTTAGAAGTTCATAAATACAAACTGAAAATTTTTTTAAAATCTGAAAGAAAAAAGTTAAACCTTAAAATACTCTGTTTTATTCTTGCATTAATTCTGGGATTTTTTGAAAGCTAACATAGAATTATTTCCAGAATTAAAAAGTTATAAATCTTTTAATGGAGTTTATATGCAAGTGAGATTAAAACAATAATTGTTAAAGTACCAGATTAACATTGAATAGATATTATTCCTTGTTTTCCTGCTTATAACTGGGAACTGATTTTTCCGTGCGTCTCCTTTTTCAGAGACATCTTTATAGTAGGGAGAGAAAACATTTTCATGTGTGTTTCTCTGTTTCATTTTGGCATCCATCGTCACATTGTTTAATGAAATGAATATATGAAGGAGCTCTTTATTTTTTTTTTCCATACTGGTATATGGGGTTTATGTATCGTATGCTTTTAATTTAGTAGGGCAGTATTTTCCATTAAAAGATGGCTCTCATTACAAGGAATGTAGTTATGGAACTATGTGCCTTAAGTTACATTCTCATTCAGTTTAAAAGAAGTACTTTGATGCATATGTTGGAAACAAATGCATCAAAGCACAGGAAAGTGTTCAATAGGCACTCTGATTTTAAAACAGATGAACAAATTTATGTGACAAGTGAGGACTCTGGGACAAATAAAGCAATCAAATCATCTTAAATGGAGTTTCAGAATTTGCATAAATGACCTTGCTGATCTATCTGCACCTTTCCAGCATTTTTTTTTTTTTAATGACCACTTACATTGAAAGAAATTCTGCTTTTTTTTTCTTTTTTTGTTGTATTCTAAGGCTGACCTGTTAAATGGACACACTGTTTTATTCATCCTCAGGATGCTGGCTACAACATTCATGTCACTAACATGAAAGGAAATAGTTCCTTCTAAAGAATGCTTTTCATGGAACAAATTTCTTGTTAGTTAGTAAATTGTGTTCTTAATCTCCAGTTCAAACACTATATTGATAGTCTATTGTCAAAATCTTGCTTACATTAGTTACAACTTTAGAAAAGGAGTTTGGTAGTCTCAGCCTGATTTCTAGCAAACAGGTGTGCATTTGACAAATAAAACCCAGACCAAAACACCCAAACGTTAGCAGCTGTTACCAAGTTTCAAATATGTGGAAAACCTTGGTACAGGTAGAAAAATCCTGAAAGGACAAAAATACAGAATTATCCACTCATTCTCTAAAGTAATACTTTCTAAAAAAAAGGTGGGAAGTTTCTCATAAGATGCAACGATGGTTTGTTTAAAGCGTCAATTATCTTAAGTTACATTCATAGTTTCAGAGAATGAATTATGGTTTCTTTAGCACTCTGTTAAGTTTTATATGCATGTAGAAGGCAGAAAAAACAAACAAACAAAAATCCCACAAACAACCAAACCAAACCAAACCAAACCAAATTAAACCAAACAAAAAATATACTACGTGACTAGAAGACCTGAATTTTTAATCATTCTGTTCTTTACTACTTCTGTTCTACCCCTATTTCTTTAAATATCTATATATCTGTATCTGGAGTAAATCATCATTTGTGGAATAATTTTGAAGCTAATTCAGATAATTAACACCGTGGACCCATGGTGGAATTAGTTCACTCCAGTGGACATCTTTAAAGAAACACTACTAGAACAATATGGAATTCGTACCTAGATGGATTATAATGTTACATCCTATAGTGTAAACTTCTTTTTAAAGATAAATCTTTTTTTCCTTTCAATTTCTCCTGAAAATGTTTTCTAAAATTACATAAGCTTCATGATTTTAATTTGTTGAAATTCTATTGCTGCAAGGAAATATTTTCTTCTTATTTTCTCACTGCTTTTTGAATTTTAAAGCTAACATATAATGATGTATTAATGCTTATGACACTTAGTAACAGCTCTATATGGGTTTTTTATTGTTTGTTTGTTTGCTTGGAGTTTTTAATTTTATTTTTAACCCATAAGTAAACATTAAATTTAGATTATTAATTCTAAAATAATATAAAATATTCTCAGGTATGTTGTAGACCTACTGATGTTTTAAAATATAAACAATTTACTCTACAATCATAAGGATATTGATCAATCATAACTAAGTCTGTGCTGTTAAATATATTATTTTATGGGTAAAATATAACTTAAAGCACTTAATCCTCACTTCTGGTCCAATATCTTTCTGGGTCAATAGATACGTTGCTAGACCTTTCAGAGCTTCTTTTTTTTTTTTTTTTTTTTTTTTTTTTTTTTTTTTCTTTTTTTGTAAGTTATATGATTTCTGACCCTTTAGGTTAAAGATATCAATCCCTTGGTTACTGGTGTTTTGAACCTGGTGGTATGCTTGTAGACTTTCATCCATTGTGCCAAACTCAGTCATTTTGACTGAACCATTTGGACATAAAAAGAAGGATTGTCTGTCTCCTCTGGGAGGCAGATCTTCTTAGCTGGTCACTCTATAGCTGATAGATCTTTCAGTAATCGGTATTTCGGCCATGGTGAATGCCTCTAAATGGGAGGAGTTGCCTGAACCAGACAGTAAACCATTGACACTTTCCCATTGTTTGGCGAAACAAATATAATACTGTAGATGGCACACATTTTTCCCTATTTCATTAATGTTCAGATTTTATCTGCCTGATTCATATGGGACATTTTTTTTCAGAGAGCTAGCTGACCAAGGTTCTGGCAGATGTTAACGGCAGAAGTCACAAAGCTCAGTGTTTTGATAGGCTATTTGTTTGTTTTTAAGTAAAAATAAAATTAAATAACATAATATAAAATTAAAGTAAATAAATAAATAAAAACCAACAAGGAAACAAACAATCAAACCCAACCAGACAAACAACAAAATCAAAGCAAATAAAGATCTCTCAATACCCCAACCCAAAACCTCTTTTCACTTCTTTGTATATTTTGAGTGGGTATGCAAAAGAAACTACATATTTTATGTAATCTGCAGATGAAGTTAAAAGTTTAGGCTTCCTTTGCAGTTGGTGCATAGAGCAAGCATTACTGTTTGACATTTTAAGGCAGTAACTCTTCATGTCCCTCAGAGTGTGAATGTATTTTTATTAGAGGAGCAGTTTCCTTCACATATGCATGGTGCTTTCCTAAAGACATTTGTTGGCGAACAATTAAGAATAGTTTATGAATGCTTAGGTATCTGTAGATTGTAAAGTGAACATCTTTTAGATTGCAGATAAAAGGCAACTTTTATAGGGACAGTTGAAAGTTTTTATCTGACTGTATCGTTATACTGATGGAAAAACAACATGCTTTAAACATGTTAAGCTCATTTTCAGGGGAGAATTGTGCTCCAAATATAGGATCTGAAAAAGCAAATTTGGTATGAGCAAATCTATGGAAATTTTGAAGAAAGTGATGTGTTTAAAAGAATTTAAGGTTGTGTTTAGTCTGTTGTTTTTTCTTCTTTTTTATTTTTCAATCCATAGCAAAAATTCACAAATCTGAAAATGGGCTGTAATTTTTACTTTTTATTTTACATTAAATTTTTATTTCATTTTACATCATGTAAGTATGTTTCTGTCATAATCACAGTAGCACTAAGGACATAGAAACCTATTATTGAAAGTAAAGGTGGAAGTTCGCACTGGGAGGTGAGCCTTTATCATCCTGGGTATGTATTCTCTTTGCCAGTACACTTAACAATATGTATAATTCCTAAATTTTGTGGGATGTAGTGCCACTAGCATACTCAAATTTCCCTCCCTTGCTTTGTGCAACACAGATACAGATAGGATTGAGTATGGATTGGAAGGGATGAGCAAACCGGTGTCTAATTTATGGATCTTAAAGAAGTATTTTGAGCTCTTCCCTGGTGGCCATTATAAGACATTTCTGGGCATGGCTGGAATGAGAATTTCAGATACTTATAAGGACTTATTAGACACAAACTTAGTTTCTCTGCACTGAAGAGTGCAGCATGGATTTGAGTGGGGAACTACATCTTGTGTTATAGGCCTCCAAGAAAGCCTACACTTTTCCAAATCTGCCTCCTTGTTCTTAAATAGAGATTCTATAACTTAACAAGAATGATTATTCATAAGAATGAAATGATTAAATTAAATTTATGCATATTACATAGAGAAAATAAATAAATCACATAACATCTAATTCTGCTGAAACTGATTTGCTAGTTCATGTTTAGCTGCAGAGTAATATTTAAGTTCATTTTAGGCAAATTACAGCCCACCATTACAGGCGATCTTTGAAAACAATTTTCTAATTCAGGTGAAGTTTATAAGTGTATAATTGTAAAGCTCTTCAAGATATCTCTGTAATGTAGCCATTCAAAATATCATGTTATTGCATTTGAAACTGCAGGAAAAAATAAGCCCATTCTTTGCTTCTCTTGCTAGTGTGTTAGCCGTGAAGAGATGGGAATGTGCTGAAGCTTCTTTTCACAGAATCACAGAATCAATAAGATTGGAAAAGACTTTAAGGATCATCGAGTCCAACCTGTCACCCAAGAATTCATGACTACTAAACTATGTCACAAAGTGCCACATCCAATCCCCTCTTGAACACCTCCAGGGATGGTGACTCCACCACCTCCCTGGGCAGCACATTCCAACATTTAACAACTCTCTCCATGAAGAACTTTCTCCTCACCCCGACCCTAAACTTCCCCTGGTGCAGCCTGAGACTGTGTCCTCTTGTTCTGGTTCTGCTTGCCTGGGAGAAGAGACCAACACCCTCCTGGAGTGAGCAATGAGGTTACCCCTGAGCCTCGTCTTCTCCAAGGTAACCAATCCCAGCTCCTTCAGAGTCTCCTCATAGGGCTTGTGTTCGATGCCTCTCATCAGCCTTGTTGACCTTGACCTTCTCTGGACACATTCAAGTATCTCAATATCCTTCTTAAATTGAAGGGCCCAGAACTGGACACAGTACTTGAGGTGCAGCCTAACCAGTGCCGTGTACAGGGGTACAATGACTTCCATGTTCCTGCTAGCCACACTATTCTTCATGCAGGCCAGGATGCCACTGGTCTTCTTAGCCACCTGGGCACACTTCTGGCTTATGTTCAGCTGGCTGTCAACCAGCACCCCCAAGTCCCTTTCTGCCTGGCTGCTCCCCAGCCATTCCAACCCCAGCCTGTAGCAATGTATGGGGTTGTTGTGGCCAAAGTGTAGCACCTGGCATTTGGACTTGTTGAATGCCATCATGTTGGACTCTGCCCATCTGTCCAGCCAGTCAAGGTCCCTCTGCAGAGCCCTCCTGCCCTCTTACCAATCAACACCTGCTCCCAACTTCTTGTCATCTGCAAATTTACTGATGACTGACTCAGTCCCCTCATCCAGATCATCAATAAAGATATTGAACAGGATGGGGCCCAGCACTGATTCTGGGGTACACCACTAGTGACTGGCTGCCAGCTGGATGTGGCACCATTCACCACCACTCTCTGAGCTCGGCCCTCCAGCCAGTTCCTAACCCAGCACAGAGTGCTCCTGTCCAAGCTACAGGCTGTTAGCTTGGCCAGGAGTTTGCTGTGGGGAACAGTGTCAAAGGCCTTGCTGAAGTCAACAGCCTTTCCCACATCCACCAGGCAGGTTACCTGATCATAGAAGAAGATCAGGTTGATGAGGCAGGACCTGCCCTTCCTAAATCCATGCTGGCTGGACCTGATCCCTTGGACATCCTTCAGGTGCACAGTGATTGCCTCCAAGATGATCTACTCCATAATTTTCCCTGGCACTGAGGTCACTGGCAGGCCTGCAGTTTCCAGATTCATCCATCTGGCCCTTCTTGGATGGACATCACAATGGCCAGCTTCCAGTCATCTGGGACCTCTCCAGTGAGCCAGGACTGGTAGAAAATGATGGAGAGAGGCTTGGCCAGCTCATCTGCCAGCTCTCGCGGTACCCTTGGATGGATCTCATCTGGTCCCATGGACCTGTGAGTATCCAAGTGGCTCAGCAAGTCCCAAACTAATTCCTCATGGAAGTCAGGGGTACTACACTGCTCTCTGACCCCATCTACAAGTTCAGGAGGTCAGTTATCCTGAAATCCTCCTGCCTTACTGTTGAGAATTGAGGCAAAGAAGGTATTTAGAACCTCAGCCTTTTCCTTATCTTTAGTTACAATGTTTCCCTCAAGGTCCAATAAAGAGTGGAAGTTCTTCTTGCCCCTCTTTTTAGCATTAATATATTTATAAAAATGCTTTTTATTATCTTTCACAGCAGTAGCCAGTTTAAGTTCTAACTGGGCTTTTGCCTCTCTAATTTTTCTCTGACGTGTTCTAACAACATCCTTAAACATATCTTGAATATGTTGAATTAAGGAATAATGTAGGGACTACACAACAGAGAACACACAGACAACCTGAGCTTAGTAAATTAATTTTTTTGATTGGTTCAAAGACTGCACGTATGAAATACAAACTTCGATGATCTTTTACATTTTTAGATTTTGTGGTATTCCTGATCTCTGTCTCTGAGAACCCATTTAGTTTGAATTTCAGTGCAATGGGCCATATTTTTCTATTAGATATATAGTGCCAGAAAACCATCTGACATCAATGCGAGTTCTGTGAATGCCCACGAGGGAAGAATTTGTCCTGTTATGGTTTCTCTATATCATTGTATTTTCCAGCAATAATAAAACGAACAAACAAACAACGCCTGCAGACAGCCCAGGGGAAAAGACAAACACACTCAAATTCGAAACAGCAACTGAAAACAGGAATTCTTTCACATTACAATCCAGACTTCAATTCCCATCATACTTTGCTCTGGCCAGCACTTTCATTTTAAAGCTGATGTGGTGTACACACATCGGAATACTCACATGCAGATTCAACTGAACCCATGACAATGTGAAAGTTGACAAATCAATACTCTATATTAATGTCATAGACTGAGTTGAAACTGCTGCTGTTATTCACACCATGCTGCAGTTGTGCCAGCTTCAAAAAATGTAAGTGCTAACTAGAGCAAATTATTATGGTGCTTGATGTTCAGATTGCAACATGGGAGGCTTCCTGTTCCAGTTGCTGTTTCTGGGTTCTGCGTTCTTGGGTGTTGGCTCCTTTCTGCAGGCATGGTGGCAGAGTGGGTGGGAGTTGTGTAGCTGCTGATTTTTATTTTCTGTTTTATGATTTTTTTTTCTGTGTTTCACTGCACTTCTGCAAATAGGCTAAGCTAAGGTAATAATGCATTGTATTATTAGATTAATTAGATCATTAGCTAAGGTAATTATGCATTATAATTATGATATCTTATGCTATATTAAACTCTTATCTTATTTATTTATCTCAGCCCTGAGTTGTGTGTGTTGCTCTTCCCCTCACTTTCATGCTGGGGGAGCAAGCTCATTAGCGTTTGTGCTAAACCACTACAACTGACCAAGAGCAAAACTGCCTTACAGATATTGTGGCCTGTAGATCCATTACAACCTATTGGTTTGAGTGAAAAATCATTGTTTCTAAAAATTATGTCTTGCAATCTGTCATAATAAACTCTAGAGCATGTGTACTATATATAATTATCTCTTCTAGATTGATTTCAGTGACCATGGTTTAGAAGGTGTATAGTTTTGTTTAATTGAAATGTTTTAATTAACATATTAGCATATTGATATAGTCATTCAGTCATGATGAAACTGATTTCCAAGATGCTTCATATACTCATTTTGTATTAATTATATTGCATGTTTCTGTAGATCTTTATTTTAAAGCAAATATGATGAAAATCTTTTTTTTGCCCTTTACCTTTTCTTTTTATGATCTGAAGCATTTAGAGGACAGTATGAGTTCAAAAGGCATATTTATTTTCTTCTTACAAATTACATAGAATCATAGAATTATTTCAGATGGAAAAGATTTTATTTATCTTCAAGTCTAACTGTCAACTCTGCCCCAAGCCTATAGTGTTGCACAGGGTTGTGACACAAGTGCAGGACCTGGCAAAGATCCAGTTAGAAGCCTACATCATATTTTTATCAGCAAATTGGCGTACAATAGAAGGAAAAATAATATCACTAAAACTATTCATAAGAGTACCTGCATTTCACATAATTAAAACTAGTGAGTAATGCATAGAATCATAGAATTTTAGGGGTTGGAAAGGACCATTAAAGATCATCTAGCTCTTGCCAAAGCAGGATCACCAAGTACAGGCCACACAGGAACATATCTATAGAAAAAGATACTCCACAACCTCTCTGGGTAGCCTATTTCAGTGCTCTGTTATCCTCACAGTAAAGATTCTCCTCATGTTGAGATGGAACTTTCTGTGTTACAGCTTATACCCATTGTTCCTTCTCATATTACTGGGCCCCACAGAAGAGAAACTATCACCTTCATCTTGACAACCTCCCCTCAGGTCTTTATAGACATTATTAAGATCCCCTCTCAGTCTTCTCATCAAAACCAAACAGTTGGAGTTCATTCAGTCTTTTTTTGTAAAGAAGATGTTCAAGTCCCCTGGTCATCCTTGTAGCTCTCTGTTGGACTGTCTCCAGTAGATCCCTGTCTCTTGATCTGGGGAGCCCAAATCTGGATACAGTATTCCAGGTGTGGTCCCACCAAGGCAGAGTAGAGGCAGAGGAGGAGAGGAGAACCTCTCTGTACCTGCTGGACACACTTTTCTTGACGTACTCCAGGATACCATTGGCCCTCTTGGTCACAAGGAAACGTTGCTGTCCCATGGAAACTTGCTGTCCACTAGGACCTACTGCTTTCCAGTAGGATGACCCCTAACTTGTACTGGTGCCTGGTGTTATTACCCCTCCGATGCAGGACTCCACACTTCTCATTGTTGAACTTCAAGAGGTTCCCCTTTGCCCAGCTCTTCAGCTGGTCCAGATCTCACGGTAGAGACCAGCCACCACCCTTCCTCCCAGTTTCAGATCATTGGTGAGCTTGCTGGGGATACACTCAATCCCCTCATCCAGGTCATTGATTAAAATATTGAACAAAACTGGACCCAGTACTGATCCCTGGGCAACACCACTGGCCACAGGTATCCAACTGAACTCTGCACCACTGATCACAACCCTCTGAATTCTGTTAAGCCAGTTTACAATACCCCTCATGGTCCAATCATATAACCCACTTTTCTTGACCTTACCTACAAGGATGTTATGAAAGATGGTATCAAAATCCACTGCTCTCTCTTCACCTATATGTTTGTTCATACCTTCATAGAAGGCTATCAGATTAGTCAAGCAACATTTCCCCTTACATGTTGGCTACATAATGTAATCTTCCTTCTTTTCTTCCATGTGGTTAGAGATGGCCACCAGAACAAGCTGCTCTATAACCTTTCAAGGGATGGAGACGAGGCTGACTGCTCTGTAGTTGCCTGGGACTTTCTTCTTGCCCTTTTGGAAGATTGCAGTGACATTGGCATTTTTTTTTCCAGTCCTGATGCTTTCAAAAATGATGGAGAGTGGTACAACCATATCAGCCAGCTCCCTCAGCACTTGTGGATGAACCCCATCAGGGCCCATGGATTTGAGTATTTTCAGTTTATCCAAGTGATCTCTAGCCCAAACCTCACTGACTAGTGGACAGTCTTCCTCACTTCAGTTTTGCTCTCATACTTCCAGTGTCTGGGATTCCTGAGGACCAATTTTATCAGTAAAGACTTAGTCAAAGAAGGAATTCACTAATTCTGCCATCTCTGTATCACCTGTATCCCACCTTATTTAACAGTGAACCCACTTTTTTGTTATTCTTCCTTTCACTATTGGTGTATTTAAAGAAGCCCTTCTTGTTTTCTTTCACCTGAGTAGCCACATTTAGAAACAAGAGATCCTTAGCCTCCCTTGTTGCATCTTGACATATTCTGACAGTATTTCTATAATTCTCCCAACTGACCAGACCCTTTTCCCATGTATTGTGAACTTTCCTCATCCACTGGAGTTTTTCCATCAGGTCCTTGCTTATCCATGCAGGTCTCCTGCCTCCTCTACTTGATTTTTTTTATTTTTTTTTTTTCGAGGGCACACATTTATCTTGAGCTTGAAGAAGGTGGTGTTTGACTATCAACCAACACTTTTGGGCCCCCTACCTTCTAGAGTCCTAGCACACATGATGCTTCTAAGTAGATCTTTCAATTTCAAATGAAACTGCTCAGTTTAGAAAGGTGAACAGGTGTTTGTTTTGCTCTTGGTGCATAAGATATTTAAGCTTCAGAGTTATGAGTTTCTCTTTGCCGTGATGTTGTATGCCACGCTTAGATTTTTTTTTGTTTAAGCCTACATATATCTTTAGGATTACATATATGCTTTTATTTTTTTCCACCAGTGACTAAGAGATGATCAGAATTAAAAGTAGGAGCATTCGTATTTTTATGAATTTTGGTCAGATACATTTTAAATACTTCTCTCTTTTCTTTTTCTTTTCTTATCTGATTAGCTTAACCAGGTTTCTATTTAAAATTAAATATTTATGCATTATCTCAAGTACAAAGGAACTCATTTCCTCATGTGATTCTGAAAAACTTGCCATAGCAAAAGGAAGGCAGGCTTTTGTCTTGACAAAAATGAAACACTTAAATTAGAATGACTGAAAAATAATATGGAAAATTCCTTGTTGGTCTTTCCCACCATTGCTTTTGTATTTGAACACTTAAAAACTTTTTGGATATCTATTTATGGTAGAATCTTATCCCAATACATTTTTTTTGTCTCTAGCTTCTCGATTATGTTCTGTTGTCCTGAAAGTATAATGCTGTTAAAAACTGGATTGTTGATACCTGATCCACAGATTTATGTAAATACATACTGTGTCATATTTTATCTTCAGTGCACAGAAAGTTTGCTTTCATTAGAACTCAAACTGAAAGAATGTCTTAACAGCTTGAAGTGTAGATAAATGATGTGAATTGTGTGATTAACATAAATGGATGGTGTGATGAATGCTTATTTATTATTACTTGTAAGGTAAAAGTGAGTAGAAAGGTCATGGAAGAAAAGCTCCACAGGAAGGTTATTAAACTAACGATCTCAGTACAGCCATTAGCTGAGGAAGATGTACAGTTCAAGTTGTCAGAAAATAAGCCAATGAAAGTAATCATGACATCCTTTCTTGTTCATACACTCTTTTCTTAAATGTACTCTCTTGTCTACTGTTAGAGTCAGCATTTTCAAATTGGATGACTTTCTGATCTCAGCTTCTACAGATATTCTCTTACTAGATATGTCTAAGCTGCAGAGGGTCAGCAGTCATTCTGGGTTTTTGGTTAAGATAGTAACCATCATCTGTGCTTCGCTTTTAAATCTGCTGAAAACATCATTAAGAAAGCAATTGCATCTTAAGAGTGACTATGAACACCACCACAATCTATGTTACCAGAATTGAATTAGAACAAACATATCTAGTTAATCCACTAAATGAATATAAAATTATTGATGGGCTTCTATGAGCTTTGAGCCATGCAGCAGAGACCGTGTCTCTAGAGACAACATCAGGTTCTTACCTTGCTGATTCCCATACCTAATTAACATGCACATCCTTCCCTATTTATGGCCCTGTTCCCGTCTGTAAAAAACTTGAAATAGCTGTTTCCCCCTTGTATTCAAACGAGACAAAGACCTTTGATACTACAAAGAAAATTAGTAACAGGTGAAGGATAATGTTTAACAATGTTGGGACAGAACAGCCATTTACTGAAAGTATGTATCCTCTAATCTTTAATTCCTAGGAGATAACAACTGTTGTCTGTGACTAGAAATCACATATATCAATTTCTCTGAAGCCTTTGTGTAGTAGGAATGAGAGAGAAAAAAAAAATATGCAGAAAAAATTGTGAGGGAACATAAAAATCATTGAGGTTTATACATGTGCATCTGGTTTCTTTTTTGTATTTAACTTGGATTGCACAAAAGAAATTGAATTCAGTTCTCTGACTCTAAGGATAAACTATTATGTGCTTTCACCAAATGCAGTTGTTTCTGGAGCAGTAAGAGATGGTAACTTAGAATGTACTTTATAGATTTCAATTTTGGATATTCAGTGAATTTCTTTCTATTTCATCAGTCACCATTGTCAACACTTCTTTGATTTTGTAGTTGTTGGGTTCACATGTTTATGTTGTTGTTTGGAGGGTTTTGCTTGTTTATTTGTTTTTAACACACGAAGACGATGGAATTTATTTTTTATTTCCTACCTGTTCCAAAAGTCTTCTAAAAAGCAGACATCCCCTCCACATTTAAACGTTCCTTATGATCTCAAAAAACATTAAAATACTGATTTCAGGTCTTCAGTTCTATAGTGTAAATGTCCATATACAGACACCTTGTTCTCAGCAGTGCACTAGAAAAGATGGAAAAGGGATTTGATAGCAATAATTGTAATTCAACCTCTAAACAAAAATTTATAATTTTTTTTTCTTAGAAATTGCATGAAAAACATTAAAAATTACTGACTTTTAGAAAAATATTTGTGGCCAAAACTGAGTGAAAAATGACTGCTGGTTAGAGAATCATTCTGATCAAAAGATCAGAAATGCTGATCTAGTGTTTCTCCATCAGTAAAAAGTGATACTTTCTGCACAGATATCAAGGGCTATTCTGTGTAGAGTATGAAGTTAGAGAAGTATATGACGTGGTCTGAAAATGAGATGGCATATTACTGCAGTACTTAACGTAAAAGAACTTCATTTTACATGTACAAATTTTGACTTTTTCTTACCAATAGAATATTGTGAAATATTCAATAGAGTTTAACCTAAATATAGAAGTATCCATATAATTAAAATTAAAAAAAATTCTCCATATTAAAAATGTACCTCAAATTAGGCTGGGATGCTAAGAAACCCATAGTCATAGTGTTACAGAGAGGAATCAGCTTCTCTATTTGCTTGTTTAACTTCAGAAATGTAGTTCAACAGCCTGACAGAATTTGAGATCCAAATATGAGGATTCCCAGCAACACAGTTTCATGTGGAATTTTTATCCTTCTTGTCTTCACATCCCTCTATTATGAACACATTGCATGCCATACCAGAAACAAGGACAGATCTGGATTTTGGCTTTGGATTTTTTTTTTCTTTATGGTGGCAGCTCATTTAGGGTGAATGTTTTATTTCCTGCTTTATACTAGCATAAAAGCAGT
The DNA here is from genome assembly GCF_027791375.1 of Indicator indicator. Lineage (NCBI taxonomy): Eukaryota > Metazoa > Chordata > Aves > Piciformes > Indicatoridae > Indicator > Indicator indicator. Next base: position 51,672,698 of record NC_072053.1, on the reverse strand, counting down.
TGAAGTTTTTCAAAAAAAGCCAAAAAAGAAAAAAAAATCTGCATTACTTGGGACATGAAATTAAAAACTAAAGGACATGTTGCATGCCACTTGAATATAAAACATTTTTTTAAATGCCTTTGGTAGAAAAAAATCAAGTAAAAAATACTTATACTCTCATTTGCCCTCTTTTCTTCTGTCCCTTCCTACTCTCTTTCTTCTCCTCATCTATCTCTCCCCCTTCAGCTCCCCTTTTTGTTCCTGGAACATTCTGTTTCTCTTACAAGCTAACAAGTTTGATGTGGCCCTGTGTCTCATTCCCTTCCAGACTTGCAGCTGTTTTGGCAACAGAAGAAAAAATCCCTGTAACAAATCAAATAAAAGCCCATTCTGTGAAAAGGAATTGAAACCAGCAGGCCTCAAAGAGGACTACACATGAGATGCCTTGTTCTGGCTTTCAGCACAACTCAAAATCAGAAACACATTACCATAATCTGAAACAGCCCACTACTAACACAAGACAGATGGTGGGTAATAAGCCATGCATCATTAATAAATAAATTCCAACATTAAGGGCTTTAGAAAGTATGGCAACATTGTGGGCAAAATCACTGGCCCTTTTCCACCCCCAATATTATCTCGTTGTCTTGTGAGCCTGCTACTCCCTTTCTCTCACTTTTAAAGTGATTGTACTTTTGAAGGAAATTTAATATGGTGCAAGTTTTAATCAGATGAAATCCATTTTCGTGTACAAGTCTGAAAATCCAGAAGGGAAAAGTAAAATAGCTGCCAAAGTGTAATAGCTCCCATGTACTTCCATTGGAATAGTAAATGACAATTTATCGCATTGCACTTCACTAGCTATCTTTGCCTTTTCTTGTGTTCTACTATTCCTACATTTCATTATAAATTTCAAGGAAGAATTTTGGCGTTTTTTCCACTAAACTGAGATCTGTATGTATCATTCCTCATCTTTTCTATAACAAACAATACCATCTGCTTTCTCCTTTTTCTTAACCATTTCAGAGATAAGTTTGGTTAAATATATACCTTTTAACTTTAAGAGAAGTGAAGAGTATTTAAAATAAAATGGACTTACCACAGTGCATTTGTGCCTGATCAAGATGAGTCTATCTTTCAAGGTAAGGGAGAACAGATGTATACATCTGTAAGTACAGAGCTTCAATTCCAGGTAGAATTTGAAACGGGTGTGCTTCCAGAGTTCATAGTGTTACACTTAGCATTGGGATGTGCAAGCTTGCACAAACACGGAAGTGGACCTCCACATTTGATTATGTATATGAAGTGAATTGACCTTGGCTAGCTAACAGGTGTCCACCATGCTACTCTATTACTTCAAAAGTAGAGGGAGAGAAAGTAAAATGTAAAGATTCTGCATTGAGGCAGGGACAGGGAGATCACTTAGCAATTACCGCCAAACAGTCCTGACATGGGGAAAAAAATTAAATTGTTGAAAAGTAAATGTAATGGACCAGGATAGGGAGAAAGGAGAACAAAACTAAATATACCTAGACAGGCACGCATGCAGGAAGGCAGGAGGGAAGGAAGGCAGGTGAAAAGGCATGCGGGAAGGCTGGAAGGAAGGAAGGCAGGTGAAAAGGCAGGAAGGAAGTCAGGAATTTAGAAGGAAGGCAAGCAAGATGGCAGGAATTTGGAAGTCAGGAATGCAGAATAAAGAAAGGAATTTGGAAGGAAGAAAGGAATTCAGAAGTTAGGAATTCAGAAGGAAGAAACGAATTCGTAAGGAAGGAATTCGTAAGGAAGGAATTCGGAAGGAATTCAGAAGGGATGAATTCGGAAGGAAGGAAGGAAGGAAGGAATTAGGAAGGAAGGAAGGAAGGAAGGAAGGAAGGAAGGAAGGAAGGAAGGAAGGAAGGAAGGAAGGAAGGAAGGAAGAAAGGAAGGAAGAAAGGAAGGAAGAAAGGAAGGAAGAAAGGAAGGAAGGAATTCAGAAGGAAGGAATTCGGAAGGAAGGAAGGAATTGGGAAGGAATTTGGAAGGAATTGGGAAGGAATTCGGAAGGAATTCGGAAGGAATTCGGAAGGAAGGAAGGAATTCGGAAGGAATTCGGAAGGAAGGAAGGAAGGAATTCGGAAGGAAGGAATTCGGAAGGAAGGAAGGAAGGAAGGAAAGAAGGAAGGAAGGAAGGAAGGAAGGAAGGAAGGAAGGAAGGAATTTGGAAGGAAGGAAGGAAGGAAGGAAGGAAGGAAGGAAGGAAGGAAGGAAGGAAGGAAGGAAGGAAGGAAGGAAGGAAGGAAGGAAGGAAGGAAGGAAGGAAGGAAGGAAGGAAGGAAGGAAGGAAGGAAGGAAGGAAGGAAGGAAGGAAGGAAAGAAGGAAGGAAGGAAGGAAAGAAGGAAGGAAGGAAGGGAGGAAGGAAGGAATGATTTATGAGTTTTCTTGCGGGTAAAATGCTGGAAAGAAAAAGAAATAGTGTGTCCAAATGAGGTGTGCTCATTTGAGTGTTATTTTTTGCAGGAACTTAGTCAAGCTTGGTTTCTGTTTGAATCACTAACAGCAGAATGTTTGACAATGAGCTAAACGGAATAACAAAAAGTCAAACACTCCAGGAGAAATGGACAGACTGTTATTACGAACTTCTATCTATATGTTTGACTCAGGAAATTTGGAAATCAGAGCCACTTCTTTACTGAAAATATCCATGCTGCTTTGGAGAGAAGATGACTCTCTAAACCTACCCAAAACAAACTATAAATAATGTTAAAAAATGAAAACTTGTCAACTCTGTGATATTTGTATCATTACTTGTGTCGGTGTGAGCTGAAATTCCCCCCCCACCGACAATAACCAGGCTAGCTCAGTCTGGAAGCAAATGAAAAGCTGTGTTTACAAGCAGAGTCTAAAATCTACAATGAAATGCAATGAATATGTAAAAATATACAAAATTCACAACATTCACAAATATATACAATCAACAGAAAAAAAAAAGCACAGCCGATCTCCCTTTGCTTCCCCCCAAGGGGACCCTCCCAAAGGGGCCTCTCTCTCTCCCAGGAGCTTCCCCCCAGACCCCCCTGGACAGAGAAGCACAGTTAGTTAGAGCAGAAAGTTGTTAACTTAGCTGCCAAGGTCAGTACGTGTTATCTTCAGCCAGAGGAGAATAAGAAACAGCAACCAGACAGCCCAGCAACTGCCCCCACTGCCGAACGCAGAATGTGCAGAATGCCCACTTTGTTTTGGGTAATAGTTCTTAAACATTTCTATCTATCCAATGGAAGTGTTTAGAACAATCGTTATTTTGCTTTCTTACACCCAATAGTGACTTATTTACATTCTTTCACTTTCTCTGTTCTGAACTTTGCAAGGAAAAATTAAAAAGACAGTTTCAAACCATCACATTACTGTAAATGAAATGGTGATATTACTTTGAAAGAATTGACTGAAAAAGACATTCACCTTTCCCTACATAAGTAGACAGTCTATAACTTTCTTTAACAGATTTCCATTTACCTTGTTATAATTACAGTGCATAAACCTATAATATTATTTGACTCCTATAAAATACAAACATTTTGAAATGTAACATTTGCTGCAAATTTTGCATCTTTGTTGTATGAAATCGAGAATTTTCCATATTAAATGTCTTTTGGTCTATTCATCCTAAAAAAGCAAAATGAACCCAAATGTTTTCCCTTAATTTTATCAAAATATCAACTGATATAATTCTGCACAAGTAAATGCCATTTTTCTACTAATGAGAAAAATTAAGTTGCTCCAAAGTTGCATTTAAACACCTTATTAATATTCATAATTATAAATACAATATTTTTTACTTTTAAAATGTAACATTAAACTCCCCTGCCATGAGGGACACATAAAGTAGAAACTCATTTCAATCGAATTGGAAAATAAGCACAGAAGAAAAAAACATTTGTAACTGTAGTAATATGAGTTTATAAAAATAAATGTGAAATTAATACCATATGCATTTTTTACTACTGAACAAATTTTGCCCTGTCTGCTTATAACTCTCCCATTTTTCAGTTCCTAGGTGTTTTTGGATGCCTGTCCATCAACAAATAAAGTTTCTACTTTGAAAGCCGAAAATAAAGGTAAAAAAGAAAGATAAAGGAAAATCTAATGTTGATTATCAGTTGGCATGCTAAACAAATAATTTTGTTTCAAAACCGAACAAAATATCTTTTACATTTTAGTCTCAGAATTCTTAAAAAGGCTAATTTCAATATGGTACATAGCACAATTATTTTTAAAAGTACGGAAAAAATTGGTAAGAATAATGAAGGCTTGGTTTAAATTCTGTTTAGAAGAGTTATGTATCTGTCTATCTCTCTATCTCCCTCTCTCTCTATCTCTCTATCTTGATATAGATAAATAGGTATAGATGATAGAGATATTGATAGAGATGGAGATATTGATAGAGATGATAGAGATAGAGATAGAGATAGAGATAGAGATAGAGATAGAGATAGAGATAGAGATAGAGATAGAGATAGAGATAGAGATAGAGATGATAGAGATAGAGATAGAGATAGAGATAGAGATAGAGATAGAGATAGAGATAGAGATAGAGATAGAGATATAGAGATAGAGATAGAGACAGAGATAGAGATAGAGATAGAGATGAGATTGAGATAGAGATAGATAGCTATAAATGGTCTTTGATTGTTAAAGGACTAGAAGAAGCAGTCCATGGAGATCTCCAGGAAGCTATGGTTGATGAGTGAGGTCCCAGAATAGAAGGGAAGGTCAAATACATTGCCTACCATTTAAAGAGGAAGAAGAAGCACCTAGGGAGTTATTCACTGTTCAGCCTATATATAATACTGGAAAGCCACTGGAACAAATTATTGAACAATCAATTTGTGAATTCCTGGAGGATAATCAGGTGCTAAGGTATGGTCAGCATTAATCTGCCAAGAGCAAATTTTGTCAAATCAATTTAATTTTCTTTTCTTGCATGGTACTGGCTTTGTGGTTAAGGAGCACTCAGTAGAAGTGCTGTTGCTCAACTCTATTAGATTTTGAATGCATCACATCTTTTATAAGCAAACTAAAGCAATTATGGGTTAGATATTACTTCTAATAGATATGCCACAGCTGGTTAAAATCTCATAGAATGGTTCCTTGTTTTCGAATACAGTTTGGTAGTTTTGGTTTAGTCTGCTTGAATTTTGTGAAGAAAAATTTTAAAAGACAGTTTTAAAACCATCACAGTTGGGCTAAAATCAGGAAGATGAAGTTCAAAAGAGATAAGAATCGTGTGCTAGAACTACAAAGAAAAATAATTTCAAAATGAAAAATAACTGCTTAGCAAGTATTGCTGCCTAAAAGGACATAAGTATTATTTGCCTTGTCATACATATTGAATGTAGATTTACAATGGAATGACATTACACGGCAGGCTACCTGTCCGTTAGATTGTACACAGAGAAAAAGTATTGTGATGTGAAGGATAATTATTCTACTCATCTTGGCAATCATGATGTCTTACATGGTACAGCGTACACAATATAGGTCACACAAATTAGTGCAGAGTGGTTAAGATGATGTGATGGTTTGAAACTGTCTTTTTAATTTTTCTTTGCAAAGTTCAAGCAGAGAAAGTGAAAGAGTGTAAATAAGTCACTATTGGGTGTAAGAAAGCAAAATAATGATTGTTCTAAACACTTCCATTGGATAGATAGAAATGTTTAAGAACTATTACTCAAAACAAAGTGGGGCACTCTGCATTCTGCGGTCATGCAGGTGCTGGGCTGTTTGGCTGCTGTTTCTTCTTCTCTTCTAGCTGAAGATAACACACTGAACTTGGAGAGCTAAGTTAACAACTTTCTGCTTTAGCTAACTCTGCTTTCTGCCAGGGGGGTCTGGGGGAAGGCCCCTGGGAGAGAGGCCCCTTGGGAGAGGTCCTCTTTGGGGGAAGCAAAGGGATCTTGGTTGTGCTTTTTCTGTTGATTGTATATATTTGAAATGTTGTGAATTTTGCATATGTGTACATATTCATTACATTTCATCATAGATTGTAGATTTTGCTTGTAAATACAGCTTTCGTTGGCTTCCAGACTGAGCTAGCTAGGTTATTGTCAGGGGAAGGGGGGTCAGAATTTCATCTCACACTGACACAGATGAAGACAGATGAAGAAAAGATTGACAAATATATGTGTTTTTTTTTAAAAAAAAACCCACAGTTTATAAAGAACATAACAGAATTCAGAGGTATTACTTTGTGGTGAAGAACATTGTAAGAAATGTCACAACCTTCAATTAAGCAAAATTTTTGTTTTAAAGTGGGTGATGACTAACCAATTGCTGTCCCTGGAGGTGTTTAATGAAAGATTGGGTGTAGCACTTAGTGACATGGTCTGGTCAGTGTGGTAGTGTTAGATCATAGGCTGGACTTGATGACCTCAGAGGTATATCCCAGCCTCAATAACTCTGTGATTCTATGAGTTTTTGCTGTCTTAGATTTTATCAGCTGTGTGAAAAGACAAGAGGTTTTGGTGGATATATTGTAATGCTAGTAAAAAACCCAAAGGATTTCCTCTGAAATACAATGAGGTAATGTTCTGAATGTAGATCAGAGTGCTGAAATAATAATCTCTAACTTCCCACCATTTCTTGAGAAGACTAAGAAGAAATCAATAATTATACCTAAATCCAAAATCAGTCAAAGAAGATGAAAGGAAGGGATGTGTTTATTGAGAAAGTAATTTATATATGTTGGTGCACATTAGGGTAGTAAATCCAAAATCAAGTTATGGGACTTGTTGACCTTCCAGAGTATTTTTGGTTTTAGACATTTTGTAGAAAAGGTCCTTGAATGTCTTAGGCATCAGCCTATAACTGTAACAATCTACCCCTTCTATATAATTCCATTGTTTGTTAATGCTATTGTGATGGTTTTAAAACTGCGTTTTAAATTTTTCTTCAAAAACTTCAGGCAGAGAAAGTGAAAGAATGTAAATAAATCACTATTGGGTGTAAGAAAGCAAAATAACGATTATTCTAAACACTTCCATTGGAGAGGTAGGAATGTTTAAGAATCTCTACTCAAAACAAGGTTGGGGAGGTGGGCAGTCTCAGCTTGCTTGGCTTCTGTCTGCCTGCTTCTTTTCTGGCTGAAGATAACATACTGACCATGACAAGCTAGGTCTAACAGCCTCTCTGCTTCTTAACTCTCTGCCTTCTGCCAGAGGGATCTGAGAGGATTCCTTCTGGCTGGGGGGGAGGCCCCTTGGAGGAAGGCACCTTGGGGGAAGTAAAGGGGACTTGGTTGTGCTTTTCTGTTGATTATACATGTTTGTAAATGTTGTGAATAGTGTATATTTGTACATATTCATTGCATTTTGTCATAGATTGCAGTTTTGCTTATAAATACAAAACAGCTTTCATTTGCTTTTAAATACAAAATACAGCATTCATTTGCTTCCAAACTGAGCTAGCCTGGTTATTGTTGGTGTGGGAGAGGCATGTCAGCTCTCACACTGTTACAATTCATATTTTGGTGATCCAACATGAAGTAATTACTTGTATGATTTATTTCTGCTCAGATTAGGAAGCAAAATGAAGCTGCTTTGGAACCTTTGGCACTTTGTCCATTCTGTTATCAGTGTGATGATTTATCGATGGGCTGTTTCTGCCATGATAGATAAAATTGTGAGATATGTGGCATATAAGCTCTTTATTTGGGGTAAGAACAAGTTACTGAAAGTTGTTGAGTACTCTTTTGGTGTTATCGGAATAGGGAGTTATGGTAACTCAACTACAAATCTGCCAGCAGAGGCATATGAGTTTGCTAGTCCTCTTGCAGAGGGTTATGTGAACAAACTGAACCCTAAATTGATTTTTATGCTAAGCTTGAATCTGGTTGTTGTAATAGTCATACGGCTACTGGTAGCGCTTCATAGAGAGAGGCATGGAGCTATCTGCTCTAGCAGCTTGCGCAGAATTAACAAAATCATAGAAGAGCTCAGAGAGATCTGAAATTAGGCTCTGATTCTGATTACATCATCCAGGAGCTGACAATTAAGTGTAGAGAAGAGAAGGCATATGAGAAAGCTGCTGATGTCTTTGGCTCAGAGGTAGTAACAGCAGCTGCAGGAACTCTGCCAGTAGTGCCAGGAACTTTGCCAGGATCTCAGATAACTGATATGGCTAAGCAGGCAGGAGCGATTAATGAGTCACAGTCTCTTCCTCCCTCTGCTGCCGAGATGGAAGCAGCAGTGGCTACGGTGTCCCATTCTGCTGTCTCTGCACAGAATCTCTCTGTTCCTGCTGACTCTGCTGTGAATGTGAAAGCTAAACCAGTGAATTTGGTTGCCATTTTCACCAGAAAGCTCAAAGGAGCTGCAGGAGGAGGTGCAGATGCTGCAGGGGAGGGTGCAGAATGGGCAGAAGGATATCAGGATCCTTCTGTTCAGGGACCTTCTGTTAAGAAAGACCCTTCTGATGAGGAAGAGAAGGTTAGCCTTAAAAGTTTGGCAGACTTCCTGAGAACACACATGGATGATAGAGTGCAAGGGCAAGATATAAGCCCTAATAAATTAGCAACTGCTGGAAGTGCCTCTGAACTCCAGGAAATTGCACAGAGGATTGCAGTAGGAGTATGGGGACAGCAAGCTCAATAAGATGATGATGATGATAAGGATGATACACAGTCAGTCAATGCACCCAGACAGGAAATTAGGCATGTGAGGAAAGATTACATCACAGGAGACACCGAGCCAATCCTGAGTTAGTTAGGCAGATGTTTTGATACGGGATTCCCAGCCTTGGTGGTAAGCGACAAGTTGGCCTCCCAGTTGGTTACGCTCTTGAAAGATACAGGCATAGACAGGCATCTAGGCAAGTGCCTTGGTAAAGTTTCTCTGTGAGTACGGCTCCTACTGGCAGTCCTTATGAGGTAACGCAGCAGAGATGATTTACCATGGAACCTTAAGCCTTGGAACATGATAAATGAGGGAATCAAGAGCCTGAGAGAGTTTGCTGTGAGAGAAGTAATGTATGGAGATCATAAGATGCTGAATCCTGGTGAAATTCCTGTGGGAACAGGCCTTGCCAAAAAAGCTTATTAAGCTTGCTCCTCCTAATTATGCTACCATTCTGGCAAGAAGAATTGTGGCAAGAAATTATGGTGGAGTGCCTCCCACTGTTGGCCATTTCACTGACCACATGAGGCAATTGGAGGATAGTCTCACATGTAATCCTTTGGTTTCAGCCATTGGAACTCTGTCTGGAAAGGTTGAGAATTGCATGAAAGAGCTGAAGGAGGAATTTAAAACCTCCATATCCAACTTGATGATAGGGCATGAATCTGATTCCTCTTCCTCCAGATGGGTACAGGTTTCAGCTGTCAGGAACAGACGTCCTCCAAGAAGGCCATTCCAAAATAAGTCATATAAAAACAGAAAACAGAGGCAATCACGTGGCAGTATCTGGACAACTCTGTGTGATCAATTTGGTGAGAACATGAACAGATGGGATGGTCAACCAACTTCTGATCTTTTCAGGAGGTTACAGGAGCTCCAGGGTGGCAGATCCCGAGGTAACAATACCAGAAGGATAGCTGTCACTTCCTCAGTTTCTCAGAACAACTCTGATAGATCCAACAGTGATTCTAATTCTAGTACCGGACGTTGTGCCAGCTGTACATGTGGAAGTGATCCACACAATTAGGAATGAACTGCCTTCCACCAGGGGGAGGTAAGGGATAATGGAGAGAACAGAATCAATTGGGATGTGTACCTCCAGTGGCCTGGCACGTCAAAATTTCAGAAGTACAGGGCCTTGGTTGACAGAGGAGCTCAGGGCACCATAATACCATCAAATTATCAAGGGGCAGAATCTATAACTCTTCAGGGAGTCACTGGTGGATCTCAAGAGTTGTCTGAGGTAGAGGTTGACAAAAGTTTAACTGGGAAACAGTGGAAAAAAAATACTATTGTAACAGAACCTAATGCACTTTGTATTTTGGGAATTGATTTTCTGAGAGAAGGGCGTTTTGAAGTCCCTAGGGGTTACAAATGGGCTTTTGGAATAGCAGTTGTAGAAATTGATGGTGGAAAACTGACTTTATCTATTAGACCTGAGCTTTCAGATGAATCTACAGTTGTGTGACATCATGAGATGGAGGATGTGAAGTTGCCGGTAGCTTCTCAAACTGTGCATCACAGACAATACAGAACCAACTGTGACTCTTCGGTGCCTTCAAAACTTGATTCATCAGTTGGAAAGTCAGAAGGTCATCAGCAAAACTCATTCACCTTTCAACAGTCCAATCTGGCCTGTGCAAAAGCAGAATGGAGAATGGCATCTGACAGTTGATTTTTGTGCCTTGAATGAAGTAACTCCACTCATGAGTGCAGCTGTACCAGACATGATGGAACTCCAATATGAGCTGGAATCAAAGGAGGCCAAATGGTATGCTACCATAGACATTGCTAATACTTTCTTCTCTATTCCCATAGCAGAGGAATGCAGACCTCAGTTTGCCTTCACCTGGCGAGGCATAGAATACACATTCAATTGTTTGCTCCAGGGATGGATTCACAGTTCAACCATCTGTCATACAGTGATCCATGGTGCTTTGGAGAAACACATTCAGTTCATCGATGACAGGTGAAACTGCTGAAGAAGTCTTCAAGAAAGGTAACAAAATCATTGACATTCTCTTGCAAGCCGGTTTCGCTATCAAGCGAGACAAGGTGAAAGGACCTGCCAGAGAAATCCAGTTTCTGGGAGTACGGTGGCAAGATGATTGTTGTCACATTCGAATGGATGTGAGAAACAGTCTCCACCATGGCAAATCCCATAAATAAGAAAGAAACTCTACTTTTCATAGGTACAGTGGGATTTTGGAAAATGCATGTTCCAGGATACAGTCATATTGTGAAACCTCTCTATGATGTGACTCGAAAGAGAAAGAGTTTCCAGTGGGGTCCTGCGCAACAAGCAGCCTTTGACCAGATAGAGCGAGAAGTAATCCAAGTGATGATGGGTCTAGGACCTGTCCGAAATGGTCCAGACATGAAGAACATTCTGTACACGGCTGCAAGAGACAAGAGTCCAACCTGGTGTTTATTGCAAAGAGCTTCAGGTGAGATGTGAATATATCCTCTTGGTTTCTGGGGTCATGGTTACAGAGGCTCAGAAGCAAACTCTACTCCAACAGAGAAAGAGATTTTAGTTGCTTATGAAGGAGTAAAAGCTGCTTCTGGAGTAATTGGAACTCAGTCACAACTTCTTCTAGCTCCTAGATTACCAGTTCTGAATTTGATGCTCAAAGGCAAAAGTTCTCCACCATGTCATGCAACAGAAGCTACCTCTGATAACACAGAGAGCTCGGATGGGAAATCACATTCCTGTGAATGCTCACATTCCTAAGAGCAAGGCTACTAATGAACAGCAACACAACCATCAGGCAGACCTAGCTGCAAGAGTTTCCCGAGTGGACACACACTCTGATCTTGATCTTGACTGCAAACACCGAGGTGAGCTTTTCTTAGTTCGGTGGGCCCATGATTTGTCAGGATATCAAGGCAGAGATGCCACCTACTGATGGGCTCATGACAGATCTATTGACATTTCCATAGATGCTATCATGCAAGTCATACATGACTAGGAGAAGCATTTAGTACAAGCAACCTGGTTGGTGAATAGTAGAGGTTCAGTGAATCAAGCTGGACCTGCTCAATCAAATTTGTAACAAAAGGAAGAAGGTGGTAGAGTTCCTGTTATCAGAGAAAAGAATCTGTTACGCAAAACTGTTTGGGTATTTTCTCCTTCAGGCGAGGCCAAACCTTTCTGAGGGGTGGTTTCTGCTGAAGGTCCTTGTCAAACCTATTGGGTGATGCAAGAGAATGGTGAAATTCAGTGTATTCCACAAAGAAATCTAACTTTGGCTGAAAGAGGTTAGATTCAAACTGTTGTGTAGGTACGATATCACACCAAAGAGAATCCATGAGATATATGGTTCACGAACCCTAAGAATCCTGACAGCCCTGAGTCACCTGAGTGTCCCTGTTCCATTCTTTGCTCCATCTGTGAGGAAAGAAGCTGTTTTCCATTTTTCTGTGTTTCGGACTTTTAAATCATCTACATCTGAGATAGCCAGAATGGACTGTGAACTTTATTCACTCTTTGTAGATATTATTTTAGATCAGATGCATGTAGCAGCAGCCAATGGAATTGTTTATGATGGGTGGATTGTGCTGGTTTTAAGACTATCTTTTTAAGTTTTCTTCCCAAAGTTTGAGCAGATAAAGTGAAAGAATGTAAATAAATCACTATTGGGTGTAAGAAAGCAAAATAATGATTATTCTAAACATTTCCATTGGAGAGGTAGAAATGTTTAAGAATCTTTACTCAAAACAAGGTTGGGGAGGTGGGGAGTCTCAGCTTGCTTGGCTTCTGTCTGCCTGCTTCTTCTTTTCTGGCTGAAGATAACATACTGACCTTAACAAGCTAATTCTAACAGCCTCTCTGCTTCTTAATTCTCTGCCTTCTGCCAGGGGTTTCTGGAGGGAGTCCTTCCGGCTGGGGGGAGGTAGGCCCCTTGAGGGAAGCAAAGGGGGCTTGGTTGTGCTTTTGTGGTGATTGTACATATTTGTAAATGTTGTGAATAATGTATGTTTGGACATATTCATTGCATTTCATCACAGAGTGTAGTTTTGCTTATAAATACAGCTTTCATTTTCTTCCAAACTGAGCTAGCCTGGTTATTGTCTGTGTGGGATGGGGGTTTCATCTCTCGCTGTTACAGCTATCCATCTAATCTAAAACAATATTACAGTATCACAGTATATCAGAGGTTGGAAAGGACCTCAAGAGATCATCGGGTTGAACCCCGCTGCCAGAGCAGGATGTGCTGGTTTGGGGCCAGACACAGATCCTCTCTTGCCCCGAAAGGGACAAAAGAATGAGACTCACACAAACGGATTGGAGAGTGATGGAAAGTTTAAATGGAAAAGCGATTGGTGAAGCTACAGAGAACTACAAACTACACAGCATAGTGGCAGAGAACATCCCAAAGCATACAGAGCCCGTTACATAATTCCCAAAGCTTCCCAATCCTTCCCTTCTTCCCATCTGAGGGTAAACCCAAACCCCCCAGGGCTCTTTCTTCCCCCTCCCACTGCTAGGCAAGTCTCAGGCTGGCCAGGTCTGAGACTGCCCCCCCCTCCATTCTCCTCCTGGCATTAGGCCTAGACAGGCCTAAGAGGCCTTGAGGATACTCCCCCGGCATTACCCGATAAGAGAGGACATCTCCTGTGGGAGCAGAGAGGGAAGAAAGAGGAAGAGAATGACTTTGCAGAGGCCTTATAGGGTGCAGGACTTATAGGTAGAAATATGTTGTTTCCTGTGTCCACCCCTGTGGGTGGGCACCCAGGACACCAGAGGTGTATCTCATGCGGCAGTGGCAGGGGGCACCCAGCCTAAACTGCCACACAGGATCACTTAGGGTAGTCCTCACAGGAATGCATCCAGGTGGGTTTTGAAAGCCCCCACAGAAGGAGACTCCACAACCCCCTGGGCACCCTGTTCCAGTGCTCTGTTGTAGGAAGATAGCAAACCTTTGAACAACTTCTGAGAAGACTATGTTTTGTCTTTGAGTTGGAAAAAATGTAAACACCTTGTAACTGAAGAGAAAGACTAGGCAGAAGCTGACTGGATATGTTGAGAAGCTTGTTTGTCAGTATTAACCTATTGTATGCTTTGCTTGGACCCATGTCAGTGAAAGGATAGCCAACTGGGATGTGACAGCTCTGTATTAGAAAAGTATATAAGTTGATTATGTAACAGAGTAGGAGACTTTAGGCCTTTGGGTTTGGCTTAAGCTTATGCTTTTGCTTTTGCTTTAGCTTTTGCTTGTGCTTAGTACTTTGCTTAGTTGCTTAGGCAATAAATGCTTTTGCCTTTCACAATAAGAGTCTTCTTGTCTTGTGTTCACCTGGAAACACCATAACATGCAGCCTATAAGAACACGACAGCTAAAATTATACTCTGTCGCCCTCACTGTAAAGAAGTTTCTCCTCATGCTGAGGTGAAATCTTCTATGTTCAAGTCTGAACCCATTGTTCTTTGTCTTATCACTGTGAGCCACCGAAAAGAGCCTGGCCCTGTGTCGTGAAGGCATCATATGCCCAGAATTATGCTCCCGAATACCAGCTAACTTGTCCCAGCATGTTTTGGCAAGTCCTCCTTCCCCCCTCCTTTCAGGAGAGGAGGACAAAGGCCCAGGCACCAACCTCTCTCCTAAGGGGTAAACAACTGCATGCATCCATTGCATGGCATGCTCATGCTCTGTCCACGTAAGGGCATAATTCTAGCTTCACCTTTTCTATAGGTTGAAGCAGGTTGTTGACAAGTGTGCTCATTGGCCAGATCCAGCCTCGAGAAATCTATAAGTACTACTCCATTTGTTTACTACCTTGCTCTCTCCTTTTGCTTTCTCTCGCTTTGGCCGAGTCACAGAAACTTGTAACCCCTAAGTCTTCTCAATCCCACATGCAAGTGCACTAGAGGCCTCTGCATACAGACAGAAGCCAGCTCACCGAGCTGCTCGAGGAACCAGCAAATAGGATGATCCCTTCGCTGATGCAGATACCAGCATCGTAAACCCAGTCGAAAGGACTGAGGAAGCCCCGAGAGAGGGTAAACTCTAGCCCAGAAGGGGAAGGACTAGCCCAAGCCTGGCAGTCCAGATCTGCTGCAAGCTAATTAAGCAGTCAATCAAGCAGAAACATATTCTGTGTGACCCCGCCGTTTGTGGGAGAGAAAGGGAGCCGTAGCCGCTCCACAACCCTATGTCATCAGGGCAAAGCAACCTGGGATTTCCCCGAGAGAAAGAGGGAGAGAAAACATGCCCTCCTTTGAAGTCAAAGCCCAAGACTTCATTTGTAACTTTAACAGAAAGCAGTCGCCGAGATCCGGCATTCTCAGCTCAAGCCGAGCCGAGGGGGAAAGCGTCACTTACACTGCACCCCTCCACCAAAACCCACCTACTGGGAACAGCCACCTCGATCATGAGGGCTGACCCCTGAAAGAATCCGGCCCTGCCATGCGGAGAACTGCTCCTCCGGACCGGCCCTGGCCGATCCTCCATCCAGGGAGCCGCTCCAACCCTTCTCAGGGAAACCGCCGATTAGCGGAAAGCCGCCTCTCCCAATGACTGTGGGAGGAGAAAGCAAGCCTTGCCCCCATCCACAGAGGTGGGGGGGGAGAAAGAATGTCACCGCCCAGATGGGACAAGCCCAGGGCAGACAAGCAGCAAGAGAGTCTGCATAACCTAGTAACTTGTCTTGCTACAAAGACAGAGAGAATGTATCTTTCCATGTGTACAACATTCAGTAATATTCTATTCAAAGCGCCCGTGCGTAGCCGTGTGATATTTCTAGCTTAACTTGCCTTGTGATAACATTACAAATATCTTTGTACATAGTTTCAAGCCGCAGGCATCTTGTCAAGTCTCCATCTAGTGGACAAGTGCGGAACTGCATCTTTCATTCCCTTAAATAGAAATTGACTGTAAATATTATAATTTGGTATAATTGTAAATACTGAACCAGTTATGGACTATATTGTTACAACCGTGCATCTGAATCAATATATATAAGGTGATTAATAGAATATTAATAATTTTAATATTTAATAAAAATAATTTTAATTATTCATATTTCATAATTCATACTTAATAACTGTCATCCTCCATCCCTAATCCTCCTCACCATGACACCCTGTCCACTTGACACCCACCCCTCACATACTTATACACATTGATCAGATCCCCTCTCAGTCTTCTCTAGACTAAATAACCTCAAGAATCTCAGTCTCTCTTCATAGGGGAGATGCTCAAGCCCTTGTGGCTCTCCATTGGATTCACTCCAGCAGGTCTCTGTCTCTCATGAACTGTGGAGTCCAAAACTGGGCAAAGTATTCCAGTTGTGGTTTCAGCAGGGCAAAGTAGACAGATAGAAGAACTTCCCTAGACCTGCTGGACACACCTTTCTTGATGCATCCCAGGATCCCATTGGCTCTCTTGGCCACAAGAGCACATTGTTGTTCCATAGAGAACTTGCTGCCCACCAGCACTCTAAGGTCTTTCTCTGTGGAGCTGCTTTCTAGCAGGGCAGCTCCTAACCTGTACTTGTCCAGGTTGTTATTTGTCCCCAGATGTAGGACCCTGCACTTGTCCTTATTAAACTTCATGAGGTTTGCCTGCACCCAGCTCTCCAGCCTGTCCAGGTCATGTTGGATGACAGCCTGCTGGAGTGTCAGCCAACCCCCCCTGTTTTGTATCATCAGTGAACTTGCTGATGGTACTCTCAATGCCCTCATCCATGTCATTGATAAAGATAGGGAACAAAACTGGACCAAGCACCGATCCCTGGACACCACTTGCCACAGGCCTCCAAGCTGACTCTGTGCCATTGATGACGACCCTCTGAACTCTGTTGTGGAGACAGTTTTCAATCCACCTCACTGACCAGCCATCAATGCCACATCTCCTGAGCTTTTTTATGAGGATGTTATGGGAGACTGAAGTCAAGGTATATGACATCCACTGCTCTTCCCTCATCTTAGTCATAACTTCATAGAAGGCTATCAGATTAGTTAGACAGGATTTCCCCTTGGTAAATCCATATTGAATACTCCTGATAATGTTCTTGTCTTCCATGTGGTTAGAGATGACCTCCAGGGTGAGCTGCTCCATCATCTTTCCAGGGATGGAGGTGAGGCTGACTGGTCTGTAGTTGCCTGAGTCCTCCTTCTTGCCTTTTTGGAAGACTGGAGGGACATTTGCTTTCTTCCTATCACAAGGCACATCTCCTGTTCTCCACGACTTTTTAACGATAATGGAGAGAGGTTCAGCAACAGTATCAGCCAGCTCTCTTAGTAACTCTTTGATGTGTCTTGAGATGGTATGAGATCTCTAACCCTCTTCTGATTGACCAGCGGAATGTCCACATCTCTCCAGTTCTGCTCTCTTGCTTCTAGAGACTGAGGTTCCTGAGGGCTGGTCTTAGGAGTAAAGACTGAGGCAAAGAAGGCATTCAGCAATTGTGCCATCTCTGCATCATCAGTTACTGTATGATGCAGAGATCATCTCCCATCTCATTCAGCTGTGGACCCACCTTTTGCCTACTCTTCCCTTTATCATTGATGTATTTGAAAACACTCTTCTTGTTCTTTCACCCCTCTGGTGAGATTCAGTTCCACGAGGGCCTTGGCTTTCCTTGTTGCATCTCTACATTCTCTGGCTACATCTCTATAATCCTCCCAATTGACCAGTCCTTGTTTTCCACGTATTGTAAACCTCCTTTTTGTTTTTGGGTTTTACTAAGAGTTTTCTGCTTATCTATGTGGGTCTTCTGCTTGCCTTGCTTGATTTTTTTTTTCAAGGGAATACATTTCTCTTGAGCTTGGACGAGGCCCTTACTTCCAGAGCCCCAGTCCACTGGATATTTCTAAGTAGAGTCTTGAAGAGAGGAAAGTTGGCCCTTTTAAAGTCCAGGGTTGAAATTTTACTTATCACCCTGCTTCTTTGTCTGTTGATATAAACTCTAACATGT
Source organism: Indicator indicator (assembly GCF_027791375.1). Lineage (NCBI taxonomy): Eukaryota > Metazoa > Chordata > Aves > Piciformes > Indicatoridae > Indicator > Indicator indicator. The sequence goes on along the minus strand of NC_072053.1, from coordinate 51,655,151 downwards.
CATGGTCACTGCAACCAAGATTACCCCCAACCTCGACATCTACAAACAGTCCGTTGTTTGTTAATATCAGGTCCAGCATTGCACTTCTCCTTGTTGGTTCTTCAATTACTTGTAGGAGAAAGTTGTTATTAATGCACTGCAGGAACCTTTAGGACTGTTTGTGCTTGGCTGTGTGATCTTTCCAACTAATATCTGAGTGGTGCAAAACCCATTCCATGGACTTCTTCTCACTTTCTCTGGTCAAAGGTTGCTTGTTGTTCAGGACCCCACTGGAAACTGTCTCTCTTTCAAGTCACATCATAAAGAGGATTAACCATCTGACACTATCCAGGAATGTGTAGTCTCTGTAGTCTCTACTGTACCCGAGACAGCTAGAGTGTCCTTATTCATGGGACTTGCCATGGTGGACACTTTGTTTACCACATGCAGTGGAATATGATGGTGACCACAGATGCCACTCCACTCCCAGGAATTGGATTTCTCTGTCAGGTCACTTTACCTTGTCTCACTTAATGGCAAAACTGGCTTTCAACAAAATATTAATGATTTTGTTACCTTTAGCGAAGATTTCTTCAGCAGTTTTATCCCACGTGATGATGTCAGCTATGAACTGAATGTGTTCCGGAGCTCCACCTTCCTGCAAAGCATCATGGATGACTGCATGGCAAGTTGTAGAACTGTGTTTCCACCCCTGGGGCAAACAATTGAACATGTACTGTATTCCTCTCCAGATGGAAGTAAAGTAAAGCCTGCAGTCCTCTGCTATGGAAATAGAGAAGAAAGCATCAGCAATGTCTATGGTAGCATACCATTTGGCCTCTATGGATTCCAGCTCATACTGGAGTTCCACCATGTCTGGTACAACTGTACTCATGGGTGGAATCACTTCGATCAGGGCACAGAAGTCAACTGTCAGGCGCCATTATCCATTTGGCTTTCACACAGGCCAAATTGGTCTGTTGAAAGGGGAATGAGTTTTGCTGATGACATTCTGATCTTCCAATTGATTAATCAAGTTATGAATGGGCACCAAAGAGTCACGGTTGGTTCTGTATTCCCTGTGATGCACAGTTTGAGAAGCAACTGGCAGTTTCACATCCTCTGTTTCATGTTGTCCCACAACTGCAAATTCATCATAGAGTTCAGGCCTAATAGACAATCTTAATTTCCCTCCATCAGTTTCTATAGTTGCTATTCTAAAAGCTCATTTGTAACCCTTAGGATCTTTGAAATGTCTTTCTCTCATAAAGTCAATTCCCAAAATACAAGGTGTGTCTGGTCCTGTCACAATAGTATGTTTCTTCCACTCCTTTCCTGCTAAACATATTTCAGCCTGCAACTTAGTCAACTGATTCCTGAAATAGTTATAGACTCTGTCCCTTGACAATTTGATGATATTAAAGTACACTGAGATCCTGTGTCAACCAAGGCCCTGTACTTCTGAAATTTTGAAATGCCAGGCTACTTAATGAATACATCCTAATAGATTCTGTTATCTCCATTTTCCCTTTCCTCCCCCTGGCAGAGTCAGGGCACCACTACTTATGAGCATTGCATGTACATGCACAGTGCTAGTGTAAGCGTTGGAATCACTGTTGGAGCAATGGGAATTTTTCTGGATAACTGAGGTAGTGACAGCTACCCTCTTCTCATTGTTACCTCCTTTCCTACTGCTCTGCAGTTCCTGCAGTCTCCTCAAAAGAACAGAAGTAAGTTTACCATCCCACTTATTCGTGTTTTCACCAAATTGGTCAATCAGAATTATCCAAAGACTACCACGTAATTGTTGCTCTCTGGGTTGAGTTGGCCTAGTTTGAATTTGCCTTCTAGGAAGTGGACATCTGTTTCTGATGGCAGAGACCTGAACCCATTCAGAAGGACAAGGTGAAAGAGTAGTGTCTTTCTCCTCCACCAACTTGGATATGGAGGTCTTAAATTCCTCCTTCAGATCTTTCATGCCATTCTTTATTTCTCCAGCCAGCGTTGTTATGGCTGAAACCAATAAATTGTGTGACAGACTGTCCTCCAGTTGCCTCATCTGCTCAGCAAATTCACCAACCAAATGGAGGAAGCCTTCCTTCATTATCTTTTCCCACAAGTCTGCTTGCCAGGATATTAGTGTAGTATCGAGGAGCAAGTTTAATAAGCTTTTTAGAGTGAGCTTTCCCAACAAGAATCTCATCAGGATACTGCGTGATCTCCATAAATTACTTCTCTCACTAAGAACTCCCTCAAACGCTTAATTCCCTATTCAGCTGTTGACCACTTCCATGGGTTCCAGGGTAAATCATCCCTGGATGGACACCTCATTAGCACAGCAAATAAAAGATGTGTCCACAGGGAAGCTTTACCGATTGGACTTCCTATGTACTTACTGATGTCATTATCTCTGCTGTTTTGCTGACTCGTTGCCTACTTCTACAGCACCGGTTCCTGTGTCATAACTTCTTCCTAACTAGCCCATTACTGATTCATTTTCATTTTTCAGATAATCCCTTCTTACATGTCTTATTTCCCTCCTGGGCATATCATCACCCTGAATGTCATCCTCATTGGATGTCTTGTCCAGGGTTTTTTGTTACAAGTCTCTTGAGGTTTTTTCCAAGCTCATGGGAACCTTCTCCTTTAATTGGTCTCCAAAAAAAAAGTCCTTTCTCTGTCCATCATTTTCATCATACTTTTTTGTGACTTCACTATTCTAGCAATATCCCTAAAGCTAATTTACTCTTCTGATGTGCTTTCTCAGATGTACCTTGCCCTGCATCACTATCACCATCATCCTTCTGGGCTTGCTGTCCCTTTCTTCTTGTTGGAGCAAGGAAAACTGTAGCCGTAGAAGTGCCCTCTAAGGGGTTGTCCAAGACTAGTTTGTCTTTGCCTTTGCCTTACTTGGAGGTGGAACTGGAGTTGGATCAGAAGGATGATTTTCCACAACAGCAGCTGTCTTTGCAGACACAGGCTATGGTAGTTTTAGGCTGTACCTTTAAAATTTTCCACAGATCTTGAACATAAAGTAGTAAAATGTAAATAAATCACCATTGGTTGTAAAAAGGAAAATAATGATAGTTATAAACAACCCCATTGGAGAGATGTCTACCATAAGAATTAGTTTAGTCTCTCTCTTTTTTGACTTCCTCGCTCTGGGAGACACTAACTTGCTTCTGCTTGACCTTGGATGCATTCTTTTGGCTAAGTCTAACAAAATAGCTTTCAGCTCTTTTCTCTTGTCCCTTTGTGTCCAAGGGGGCAGGGGGTGGGGGAAGGGAGTGGAGAAGATATTAGCTCCCCTGTTTTTTGGCCAGGGGGTTTCTTGTGCTGTTTATAAATTGTAAATACCTGTAAATATTGTGAATACAGTTTATTTTGTACATATTCATTGCATTTCATTGTAGATTGTAGTTTTGCTTGTAAATACAGCTTTCATTTGCTTCCAGACGGGCTGGTCTGGCAAATTTAATGCTGGGGGGAATTTTCAACCCACCACAGAGGTGCTGTTTGGAAACTTTCATCTGGCTCAGCAGAAGCAGACATGGATAGGACAGGAACAGTGCTACCAGGTGCACCCTGGAACCCAGCCACTGCTGCTGGACTTGCGTGCATTCCAGCTGTTGCCAATGAAAGTCTCTGCACCTTTGCTCCCACTGCTCACAGCCTAGATCACCACCGCCACTTGCACACGGGCTGCCAGGCTCGCTGCCACTACTGGTGCAGATACCACTGCCACTTGAGCTATCGGCTGCCCCCCACCATCTTTTCACCAGTGCTGCCACCACTTTTGGTAGCTTTGCTACCATTTTCCCTAACTATTTCCATAGGGAACCACTCTACATGTCTTTCCCAAATCTTTTCTAGACCTGGCTGGGGAGAAGAACCCTGTGTTATTTCCAAGGGCTCTGTAGCTTTCTGTTTCTGTATTTGGCAAAAGACTTGTTGGTCCCACACCGTGGTCCTGCCACCCTCCCTGCTTCGACTTGAAACAGAATCATTTACTCCTGCCTGCCTGCTACTGGCTGCAGAAAAGTTAAAAACTTGCCTAATTTTAGGTCTCTCTCTCCACAATGCTATAGCTAATCCTATGATGACAACAAAGAACAAAATCAGGCATAGAAGACAAACAGTCTAAATCTCAGGTCTTCAACAAAATTCTCAGTAACAAGGACAGTAAGCTCAATAAAATCATATAGAATATTTACAGTGACATTACTATATCCTACATAACCAAGACAGTAATTAGCAGATTTCCCAAACAAAGCCTTCACCCAATTCCACAGCTTTTTGGCACAATATCCACAAATATAAGAATGCATTGAATAAACCAAGCACTGATAAAACAAAAACAATACAATAGGGGCAAAAATAGGCCAGAGAGCCAAAAATAGCTTCATATTTGCTTCCTTAATCAATCAAGCAAAGCACCACATTGGGTTCCAAGTAAATGTGGTGGGTTTGGGAATTACCCCTCCCAGCATAAATTTGGAGAATTACCCCCAAAATAAGTCAGCAGACTAACTCAGAAGGTTTAGAAGCAAATGAAGCTATTTTTACAAGCAAACTAAAATCTAGAAATATGAAATGCAATTAATATGTACTATATATATATTTATATATATTTACAATTTATAAACAACATAAAGACCCCTCTGGACAAAGCCAGAGGGCTACTGACAGCCTCCTTTCTCCCCCCCTCCTCCTTGTCCCCCTTCTGCCATACAAGGGAAAGAGAAGAAAGCAGTTAGTATAGCCTGTTAGGCACAACAAGGAATTCAGCCAAGGTCAGCAAAGCCAAAAAAAGGTACCAACTAGTAGCAGCAAGAGTGAAGAAGTGAAAAAGAGACAGAAATGTTTATGCAACTACTTTTTATCCCTATTAGGAAGCTAATGGACTATATAGGCCTTATAATTATTTTTTCTTTTTGTATCCAATGGTAATTTTATTTACTTTCCACTATTTTCTCCTCAGTGTCTCTGAAATTTTCCTAGGCATCAGCCTGTAACTGTAACAGGCATCAAGTTGTTTTTCCTCCATTAACTGAGATCGAGACAATATCTCTTATCTACTATCGTACAGAGCATGCGCATGTTCTGTTATGAACTGCACATGACATTTCATCCATTTTGCAGGTGATTAATGGAAGAACAGGCCTCTGCCTGTTCCCCATTCCTTCCTGGTGATATAGTATCATAGATTACCGGATATTCACCCAGCCTTTGTGCCTGATGTGGTCACCATGTGAAGAAAATTATTATATGCTTCCAACACTTGGGCATGCCTAATCCTGCTGTGGTCATTACGGTAGCATTTCAAGGTCCTGTTTCAGCCTCTCTCTTGGTCCCTGACACAGCTACTGCCACAGGCTCTGCTAGAAGATCTGCAGTGCTGATCTTATGCTGAGAAATGATAATGCCTCTTTCTGCAGTGTGGGGACAAGATCTCCCTCCTTGAATAAGTCTGTCATAACTGTAGTATTACATGATGTGTTATGCCTCATTGTTATTTGCTCTCACTTTGCAGTTTTGGTGAAGTATAATTTGTGACATTAGTAGCAGGGCATATAGCAATATCTTTCTCAGTAGACTGTATTATCAGTCCCTAAGTCCAGTAGGTTTGAGGGACCTCCTCTAGGATTCGTTCCTTATTGCCTGCCATTCTCTGGAGAAAACTTCAAGTTCTCACTGATGGCATTCTCACCTCCTGGAATAAACCAGGACTTGATGTCCAGCAATTAGAGCTCACAGTTGTCTCAATCCTCCCTCCTTTGCTATTCCCACTGTGTTCACTGACAAGTGTAATTGAACCTCTGCTGGGATCAGCTCCTGGTCACGTTTGGCAGCAATATAAAAATGTGTCAGGTTGAAATTAACCCCCAACTAATTTGGAGAAATTAGCCCCAAAATAAAATTGCCAGACTAGCTAAATTTGGAATGGCAGCAAATGAAGCTATATTTACAAGGAAATTTAAATCTAAAATAAGAAATGCAGTGAATATGGACAAAATATTCAATGTATGTGCTATATATATTTGCAATTTATAAACAACACAGAAAGTCCTCAGACCCCCCCTGGATGAATCCAGGGGGACTATTCACCTCCTCCCTCACTCCGTCCCTCCTTCCCATTACCTCACACAATAGTAAAAACAGAGATACCCCAGCAAAGCCACAGAAGAAAGAGAGAGGAGTTGCAAGCAGAAGTGACAGAAGAAGAAAAGAGAAAAAGAATGGTTATGCCCCTACCTTATATACCTATTAGGAAACCAATGGATTATATTGACCTGATAATTATTTTTCTTTTATATCCAGTGGTAATTACTTTTTCTTTAGTTTCAGTCTTTGCAGTCAGGGACTAGGCTAAAGTTCCCTCTTCAAACTGTAAGAGATGGCCTGGCATTTCAGAAGTTCAGAAATACAAATTTCAATAATAATTCAATAATTAGTTTGGGATTTTTTAAAAAAATAAATTATAATTCCTAATTTAGAATAATCCCACCATGTTAAGTTTCATAAATTATAACAATTGGGAGAAACATGATATTGTAGCTGGTTCAGATGCATCTTTCATTCTGGGAATTTAAAGATCCCAATGGTTATAAATGGGCTTTTGGAATAACAGTGTAGAAAATGATGGAGGCAAATTATGAATGTCTGTTAGGCCCAAGCTTTCAGATGAACCTGCAGATGTGTAACAGCATGAGATAGATACTTCTTTGGTTAAATTTCCAAATTGTTAGGTGGTCCAATCTAAACCCACAACATGTGAATATGTGTATAAGACTTGATTGTTCATTCTCCTACTTCACTGTCATAAATATATAATGACAAAGCTAATGAACAGAAGGAAGTTTAAATACTTTTTGAACAAAGACATCAAGTAATTTGTAATTTAACTTAACCATTAAATGGGAATAGATATTAGAGTTTAAGTCATTGAAGATAGAGTTGAATGTTTAAGTGACTTTCAGGTACACTAATGTTTTATGGCTTTAATATCTAGAATAAAATTTACAATATAAAAATAACATTCACTCTGATGAGCAGTCAGACAGACTTCTGAGTATGAAACAACTCAATTTGTAGAACTAAATTTGACATAGTGTCTTAAGGGAAACCTGCTTGATGTTCTGTTTCATTGAACGTCACACTGCCAGAGTATCCCACAGAAAACAACATTAACAACAAAAGGAGGACTAGGGAGAATCTCCATCCATTATCGAATGCAGGAGGAAACGTGATGACAAAGGATGAGGAAAAGGTTGAGGTGCTTAATACCTACTTTGACTCAGTCTTTAGCAGTAGAACTAGTTGTTCCCTGGACACCCAGAAGCATGAGATGGGAGAGAGAGAGGGGAAGCAGCATGAAGTCATCACAGTTAATGCCAAAATAAGGGGCAAGAAAAACCTCCACGCATTATTAGACTTGGAGGGGAATATTGTAACCAAAGATGAGGAAAAAAGCTGAGGTACTAAATACCTTTTTTGCCTCCATTTTTAACAGCAAGACAGGAGGACCTAGAATCATAGAATCACAGAATCAGTCAGGGCTGGAAGGGACCATAAGGATCATCTAGTTCCAACCCTCCTGCCATGGGCAGGGACACCTCACACTACATCAGGCTGGCCAGAGCCTCATCCAGCCTGGCCTTAAACACATCCAGGCATAGGCCTCAACCACCTCCCTGGACAACCCATTCCAGGCTCTCACCACTCTCATGGTGAAGAACTTCTTCCTCACGTCCAGCCTGAATCTCCCCACTTCCAACTTTATTCCAGTCTCAAGCACAAGCCCTGTGAGAAGAGGCTGAGGGAGCTGGGGTTGTTTAGCCTGGAGAAGAGGAGGCTCAAGGGTGATCTTATTGCTCTCTACTACAAGAGAACATAGTCTCAAGATGTGCCAGGGGAAGTTTAGGCTCAAGATAAGGAGAAAGTTCTTCAAGAAAGAGTGATATGCCATTGGAATGTGCTGCCCAGGGAGGTGGTAGAGTCACTGTCCCTGAAGGTGTTCAAAAAATGATTGGATGTGGCACTTGAAGCCATAGTTTAGTTAGTCATGAGGTTCTGTGTGATCATCTCTGAGGTCTTTTCCAACTTTGTTGATTCTATGATTCATTTAGGCCACGGTAGTCCACAGTCAATCTCCATTCCCCATTTGCCTTCCACACCAGCCATATTGGGCTGTTGAAGTGCGAGTGAGCTTTGCAGATTGCCTTCTGTCTCTGTAGTCATCAAATCAGTTGATGTATGGGGTGCAGAGAGTCTCTGTTGGTCCTGTATTGCCTGCGATGTACTATGCAAGAAGCAATAGGTAATTTCAAATCCTGCACCTTATGGCTGCCAACTACAGAGGAGTCATGCAGATCAGGCATGGTAGACAGCTGCAGTCTCTACAGCTGCTACCCCAAACACCCACTTGTGCCCCTTAGGGTCCTTAAAGCATCCATCCCGGAGAATATCAACGTCAAGAATGCAAGGTGAATCTGGACCAGTCACTATGGTGTGCTTTCCCCACTCATTCCCAGTCAGACTTATCTCAGCCTGCAGTACAGTCAGATCTTGTGAGCCCGCTGTGACACCTTGAATGGTAATGGGCTTGGTCCCTCTATAGCTCGATGGTATCAGGGTGCATTGGGCCTCTGTGTCCACCAGAGCTTGGTACTTCAGGGCTTCTGTAGTGCCATGTCATTTTACATAAACACCCCAGTATACTCTGTTGTCCCTGACCTCCAACTGGCTAGAGGCAGGGCACCTCTAATGCTGGCAACCATGACCGTACTTGTTACAGGACCCCATCTTACTGGGAGAAGGATCTTCTGAACAAGAAGAACCACCCTAGGAAACTGGGGCAGCCCTTCTCCTGGGCAAGTTATTCCCATAGTGGCCACCTTGCAGTTCCTGTAGTCTGGCCCAGAGGGCAGAGGTGGGTTGGCCATTCCAGCTGGCCATGTTTTCTCCATGGTCACAGAGAAATCTCCATAAAGACCCACTTGACATCCCCTGATTAGCTTGGGGTGATCTTCTAGGAGGAGGAGGAGGGGGTTTATTCCTGATGGCTGAAACATTTTTTTCAGTGCGAGAGCAGCCATGGGAAAGCCTTGGTAACCACTAGCTGAGCTTTGCTTTAACTCGAATTGCTTTAGGGGTTTCCTGGGTTTGCTTTGGGCTTTCTGAGGGTGGAAGGGCCCCAAAGGGACAAGCAGGACCGATGGGGCCTGTCCTACAGTGTGCCTGCTCGGGAAATGATTCCGCTTGGGGGTATTGCCCGGGAACCGTGTGGAATTTAGGTACCAATTAGCTTGAGACCGCCATTTCAGCACAAGAGCAGCCACAGAAAAGCTCATCTTCCCACTGGAACGAGTCCAGTAGCGTGTGAAGGATAAAAAAAATAAATTAAAAAAATATAATTAAAAAAAAAAAAAAGGCCCAGTTCCCCGAAGGAATTGAGCCATGGTTATGACTCGGTCTCAGGCCGTCTGTAAAACTGTGAGTATCCAAACAGAACCCACACATAAGCATACAACTGTTCAGGCATGCAGCTGCAATGAGTGTTGGAGCCTGGCACGAGAGGTCGAGGGTGGCAGAGCCAATGACTGTGTTAGATGTGAGCAGATCAATGATCTGCTTAACCTAGTGGCTGAGCTGAAGGAAGAAGTAGAGAACTAAGGACCATAAGAGAATGTGAAAGGGAGTTAGATATGTGGTAACAGGCTCTGCAGACCCCCTTAGCAGAGCGAAGTGTCACAAGAAGCAGCGGGGAATGGATACAGGTGCCTGTCAGAAGGGGCAAGGTAAACCCCTTCCAGTCCACCTCACCTTAGTTGTCCTTGCACAACATATATGGCACACTAGAGGTTGAAGGTGAGGTGATCCTGGAAGCAAAAGCAACACCATCTGGGAGGTCAACTAAAGAAAATCAGTCCCCCCCTCGCATCAGAACTTGTACACAAAAGAAAAAGAGGAGGGTAATTGTGATTGGTGATTCCCTTCTGAAAGGAACAGAGGGCCCCATATGTCAGCCAGACCCTTCCCACAGGATAGTCTGCTGCCTCCTTGGAGCCCAGGTCAGGGATGTTACTAGTAGGCTGCCCAGTGTAGTACTGCCCTCTCATTAACATCCCTTGCTAGTTATACAAGTGGGAAGTGATGAGGTCAATACCAGAAGTCTTAAATCAATCAAAAGGGACTTCAAGGCACTGGGAAAAGCAGTAGAGGGATCAGGGGCACAGGTCATTTTTTCATCTATATCCTTAGTTGCAGGCATGAATGCTTGAAAGTAACAGGAAAACATTCCTGATTAGTAAGTGGCTAAGAGGCTGCTGTCACCAAAAAAATTTTGGATTTTTGATCTTGGGGAACTCTATATGGCCCCAGGTCTGCTAGCAACAGATGGGGTACACCTGTCACAGAGGCGGAGGAAGATCTTGGCACACAAGCTGGAGGGGCTTGTACAAAGGGCTTTAAACTAGGCTTGAAGGGGGAGGGAAGCGAGCACAACATTACTAGAGATGAACCAAAGGAAGCTGAGGGTGGTAAGCCACTGACAGGGGAAAAACCAGCAAGCCAGCTGAAGTGTATGTACACCAATGCACACAGCATGGATAACAAACAAGAGGAGCTGGAAGTCTTGGAACAGGAGGAAAACTATGATGTTGTCGCCATCACAGAAACATGGTGGAATGACTCTTACAACTGGATTGCTCTAATCAAGGGCTACTGACTCTTCAAGAGAGACAGGAGAGGGAGAAGGGGTGGAGGAGTGGCCCTGTATATTAGGGAGACTCTGGACATCGTGGAGGTTGAGACTAAGGAAGATCAGGTTGAGTCCCTATGGGTAAGAATTAGGGGGAAGGCCAACAAGCCTGACATCCTGGTTAGAGTCTGTTATAGACCAATTAATAAGGAAGAAGAGGTTGATTTAATTTTCTTCAAGCAGCTGGAGGCTGCCTCAAGATTGCTTCCCCTTGTTCTTGTGGGTGACTTCAACCTGCCAGACATCTGCTGGGAATTGAACACTGCAGAGAAGAGGCAGTCTAGAAGGTTCCTGGAGTGTATGGGGGATATCTTCTTATCCCAGCTGTAACGTGAGCCTACCAGGGTTTTAGTCCTGCTCAACTTGCTGTTTACAAATAGAAAAGGGCTGGTGGGAGATGCAGGCAGACGCCTGGGGTCCAGTGACCAGGAAATAATTGTGTTTTCAATATACGTCGAAATGAGGAGAGGCAGCACCAAAACCTCCACCCTGGACTTCCGACGGGCAGACTTTGGCTTATTCAAGGAACTAATTTGGAAAGTTCATTGAGAAACAGCCCTTAAAAACAAAGGGGTCCAGGGAGGCAGGACTTGCTGCAAGAAAGAACTCTCGAAGGCACAGGAACAGGCTGTGCCCATGTGCCAGAAGAGGAGCCAACAAGAGAGATAACTGGACTGGATGAGCAAGGAGGTTCTAAAGGAATTAAGGGAAAAAAAGAGGGTGTATCACCTTTGGAAAAAAGGGGAGGTATCCCAGGATGAGTTTAAGGACATTGCTAGGTCGTGTAGGAAAAAAATTAGAGAGGCAAAAGCCCATTTAGAACTTAGACTGGCCACTGCCGTAAAGGAGAATAAAAAATATTTGTACAAACCTATTAATGACAAAAGAAGAGGCAAGGACAACCTCCACTCCTTGTTGGATGTGGAGAGGAATAGAGTAACAAAAGATGAGGATAAGGCAGAGGTACTTAACACCTTCTTTTCTTCAGTCTTCAATAGTGGGACAAGCTGTCTTCAAGACAACTGGCCTCCTGAACTGGCAGATGGAGTCAGGGACCAATGTAGTTCCCCCGTAATCCAGGAGGAAGCAGTAAGGGACCTGCTGAGCCACTTGGATCCTCACAAGTCCATGGGACCTGATGATATTCATCCTAGGGTGATGAGAGAGCTGGCAGATGAACTGGCCAAGCCACTTTCCATCATTTATCAGCAATCCTGGCTCAGAGGTGAGGTCCCTGATGACTGGAGGCTGACCGATGTGATGCCCATCCACAAAAAGGGCCTAAAAGAGGAACCAGAAAATTACAGACCTGTCAGCCAGACCTCAGTGCCAGGCAAGGTCATCCTGAGTACAATCACACAGAACCTACAAGATGGTCAGGGGATCAGGCCCAGCCAACATGGATTCAGGAGGGGCAGGTCCTGCCTGACCAATCTGATCTGCTTTTATGATCAGGTTACCCACCTGGTGAATGTGGGGAAGGCTGTGGATGGAGTCTACCTGGACTTCAGCAAAATCTTTGACACTGTCTGCCACAAGAAGCTCCTGGCAAAGCTGGCAGCTCCTGGTTTGGACAGATTCGCTCTGAAATGGGTCAAGAACTGACTGGAGGGCTGGGCTCAGAGTGGTGGTGAATGGTGCCACATCCAGCTGGCAGCCAGTCACTAGTGATATCCCCCAGGGATGAGTGCTGGGCCCCATCCTGTTCAATATCTTTATCGATGATCTGGGTGAGGGGATTGAGTCCACCATCAGTAAGTTTGCAGATGACATGAAGTTAGGAGAATGTGTTGATCTGTTGGAGGGTAGAAGGGCCCTGCAGAGGGACTTGGACAGGCTGGGTGGGTGGGCAGAGGCCAATGGGATGAGATTTAACAAGGCTAAGTACAGGGTTCTACACTTAGGCCACAACAACCCCAAGCAGCGCTACAGGCTGGGGACGGAGTGGCTGGAGAGCGGCCAGGCAGAAAGGGACCTGGGGGTGCTGGTTGATAGTAGGCTGAACATGAGCCAGCAGTGTGCTCAGGAATAGTGTAGCCAGCACGACAAGGGAGGTTATTCTTCCCCTCTACTCAGCACTGGTCAGGCCACACCTTGAGTACTGTGTCCAGTTCTGGGCTCCTCAATTCAAGAGAGATGTTGAGGTACTGGAACGTGTCCAGAGAAGGGCAACAAAGCTGGTGAGGAGGCTGGAACACAAACCCTACAGGGAGAGGCTGAGGGAGCTGGGGTTGTTTAGCCTTGTGAAGAGGAGGCTCGGGGTGACCACATTGCTGTCTACAGCTACCTGAAAGGAGGTTGTAGACAGGTTGGGGTTGGTCTCTTCTCCCAGGGAATCAGCAGCAGAACAAGAGGACACAGTCTCAAGTTGTGCAAGAGGAGGTATAGGCTGGATATTAGGAAAAAGTTCTTCACAGAGAGGGTGATTGCCCATTGGAATGTGCTGCCCATGGAGATGGTGGAGTCACCATCACTGGAGACGTTCAAGAGTAGACTGGATGAGGCACTTAGTGCCATGGTCTAGTTGATTGCTTAGGGCTGGGTGATAGATTGGACTGGATGATCTCAGAGGTCTCTTCCAACCTGGTTGATTCTATGATTCTATGATTCTATGATTCTATGGATCCATTCTGAAGGAGAAGGGAAAGGGGAAAAAGAGGTGTCATCCCCCTTCTTCACTTCGGACATGGAGGCCTTAATCTCTTTGGCAATGTCTTTAGTCATAGTCTCTATGACTGAGATTATAGGTCTCTGATTGTCACTGTCCTCATATTCCCTTAAGTCACTAGCAAACGCACAGTTTTAGGACTTACATCCTGTCCAGTCAGGAGCATCCCTCCCAGTGTGTGTGTGCATATTTTTGAGGGGCACCCTGGGTGAGTTTCTTTATGAAGGACCTTTTCATGGGCACCTCATCTCGGTCCCAGGGGAGCACAGTCATCTGTCTAAGATACCAAATGCCCTGTTCCATAGCTGTCCATTTAACTGGGGCCCAGGGCAAGTCATCTTTGGAGGGGTACCAGCGTTTTACAGTAATAACCCACTTTACAATAATCTGGGCCCAGAGAGTGTGTTTTCCATTCAGTTTTGCTAACTCGTTGTCCAGACCAACATCACAAGGCAGGGAGCCTAAAAGCATTGCCTCCCTCTTATCTAGATCTACAGTTTCTGCACCCTCATCCCAAAACTTTAGGGTCCAGTTTAGTATTGTGCCACCCTCTTTCCATGCGTAGTCCAGATGAGTTTGCCTTAATTCTTTTCTGGGCAGAGATGTGATAGTTATTATCTTCTGATCTGAGTCATCCTCATTCATCAGGGGGTTCTGAGATGTTCTGGGTCCTGTTGAAGTGCCTTCTTCACCAGGCATGTGGAGCTGATTTTTGCATCTTTCTCCTGCATGTGGTCACCAGTGCTAGAGAAACTATGTGGGTAGGAGCATCAGGGGTTAAGTGGGAAGCTGTTGGTGGGGGGGCAAATCCTTGGGGCTGGAGCTGAGGGCAGGCTGAGCCCCATGGGGCTGGGCAGCAGTCACTGCAGCCAGAGCCCTCCCCCTCTGTGTCCATTTTCATAAGTATTATCACAGTGCCTGCAATGCTTACAAGCTCCCCATTCCTCAGCCATCAAGGGTTGCCAAAGACTTGCAAAAGACAAAAATGCCCATTGTCCTTCTGCAGAGTTCTTAATGGGTTAATGCCTCTCCCTCCCCATGCGGCCAGAGCTGATCTAATTATAAAGATTACATTTAAGCCTACAGAACATATTGTTATATAATGCCATTTTCCTTCAAAAACATTTTTACCTACACAGTTAGTTTCATAATAGGCTTCAGAAAAATTCTTTATGTCAGAGAAGTTTGAGAAGTTCCCACTGCCGGTATTGTTGAGAGAATTCAAGAGGTACATGCAAAGCTGCACCGGTAAAGTTTTTACCCAGCTGAGCAGCACCTCTATCATTAACCAAATCACATGGTAAGTTATTAGTTTATAAATATGGGTCCAAAAGATCCAGCCAGCAGCCCATCCAAAACTTGAACTATTGAAATCTGTAAAATTAACATTTCTACTTCCAATCCTTTCTTTCCCAATCAAGTATTACTTTTCAAACAAAATATTATTTTCCAAGCCCCACGTTGGAAGTGCAAAAAATATTGTGGTGGCTTGAAATTTGACTGGTGTTTAAGAGCTCAAATGATAATAGATTCAGTTTTCTTCCCCCTCCCTTTTCCAAGTAAGGTAGGAAGAAAAAAGAAGGGTAAGGGAGAGGAGAGGCAAATTCAGGAAAGAAATAGTCTGGAACTGGTTTGGAAGTAGAGGTAAATTTTTAAACAAAATATATATGTGTGATGGTGTGATGGTTTTAAGACTGTCTTGTTAAATTTTCTTCACAAAGTTAGAGCAGAGAAAGTGAAAGAATGTAAACAAATCACTATCAGGTGTAAGAAAGCAAAATAATGATTATTCTAAACACTTCCATTGGAGAGAGAAAAATAAGAATCTCTAGTCAAAATAAAGTTGGGGAGGTGGGCAGTCTCAGCTTGCTTGGCTTCCGTCTGCCTTCTGCTTCTTTTTTCTGGCTGTAGATAACACACATACTGACTTTGACAAGCTAAGTCTAACAGACTCTCTCCTTCTTGACTTTCTGCCCTCTGCCAGGATGGTCTGGAGGGAGTCCTTCTGGCTGGGGGGGAAGGACCCTTGGGGAAAGGCCCCTTGGGGAAGAAGCACAGCCCCTTGAGGGGAGGGGGAAGCCAGGGGACTTTGTTATGCTTTCTGCTGATTGTACATATTTGTAAATGTTGTGAATAGTGTATATTTGTGCATATTCATTGCATTTCATCATAGATTGCAGTTTTGCTTGTAAATACAGAATTCATTTGCTTCCAGACTGAGCTAGCCTGGTTATTGGCAGTGTGGGAGAGGGATTTCAGCTCTCACACTGTTACAATAGCAGTAACAGGGAGGGTTCACAAAGGTGAGGGATAAGGGTAAATAGGAAAATACACAAAAGCAAACTTGGATGGCCCTATATTTCCCTGGATGTGGGTGAATTCAGTTTGGAAGAAATAGGCCCCAACCACGTGGTCAGACCAGGGGACCTGCAACAGCTTATTCCTCCTTGCCTCCTCCTTACCCCCCTGTATAAAAGGGAATAGAGAGAGAAGCATAGATATTAGACTTAACCAAAATAAAAAGCGATGCAGCCAAGGTCCGCAAAGCCACTTAGTACCTCCCTGAGTGAAGCAGTGAGAAGTGGAGAACAGCTCCCCAGACTGTTTTTGGGAACCAGATCTTATGGGAGATATCTCTCCAATGGAGTTGTTTAGAATAATCATTATTTTCCTTTTTACAGCCAATAGTGATCTATTTACACTTTTACTACTTTCTGCTCAAGATCTATGAAAAATTTTAAAGACATAGCCTAAAACTACCACTCTAGGCATCTCAGATTCCAGCACTTTTGGTCATAGAATCATAGAATTGTTAGGGTTGGAAGGGACCTCAATGATCATCTAGTTCCAACCCCACTGCCTTGGGCAGGGACACCTCACACTAGATCAGGTTGCCCAGAGCCACATCCAGCCTCACCTTAAAAACTTCCAGGGATGGGGCTTCTACCACCTCCCGAGGCAACCTGTTCCAGTGTCTCACCACCCTCATGGTGAAAAACTTTGTCCTAACATCCAATCTGAAACTACCCATTTCTATTTTTTTTCCATTCCCCCTAGTCCTATCATTATCTGACACCCTAAAAAGTCCCTCATGAACTTTCTTGTAGGCCCCCTTCAGATACTGGAAGGCCACAATAAGGTCTGCTTGGGGCCTTCTCTTCTCCAGACTGAATAGCCCCCTCTCCATAGGAGAGGTGCTCCAGCCCTCTGATCATCCTCGTGACCCTTCTCTGGACACGCTATTGCACGTCCATATCCTCCCTGTAATAGGGGCTCCAGAACTGGATGCGGTACTCCAGGTGGGGTCTCAGGTAGAGTAGAGGGGGAGAATCCCTTCCCTTGACCTGCTGGCTATACTTCTCTTGATGCAGCCCAGGATGTGATTGGCTTTCTGGGCTGCAAGTGCACACTGGTAGCTCATGTTGAGCTCACCCACCAGCAACCCCAAGGCCTGTTCTTCAGGGCTGCTCTCAAGCCAGTCATTGCCCAGCCTATATCAGTGCTTGGGAATGCCCTCACACAGATGCAGGACATTGCATTCAGTCTTGTTGACAACTCATGAGGTTGTCATGGACCCACCTCTCCAGCCTGTCCAGATCCCTCTGGATGGTATCCCTTCCCTCCAGCATGTCTGCTGCACCACACTGCTGAGGGTGAACTCAATGCTGCTGTCCATGCTGACAACAAAAATGTTGAACAAGACTGCTCCTAGTACTGATCCCTGAGGGACTCCACTTTTTGCTGGCCTCCTCTTGGGTGTGGACCCATCAACAGCCACTCTTTGGGTGTTGCCATCAAGTCAGTTCTTTATCCACTGAATGGTTCCAATCTATGGACCACAGTTCCTGCCAGGTGCTTGTGCCTGTGTGGACTCTGCAATACCTGCAGCTTCCTTCAGGGTATATATGCCTCCTACACTGTGGAGTCCTCACAGGATGGGCTACATGTGGCTATCTCCTCCATTACTAATTTCCATGGGCTGCTAGAAGACAGCCATGATTTTCACCACTGGTTGCAGGGAAGCCTAAGCTCCAGCACCTAGAGCACCTCCTTCCTTTGTCTTTCACTGACCTTGATGTCTTCAAGCCTGTTTCTGTCACACCCTCTCTCACAGTTTTTGAGCAGCTTTGTTTTACTTTTAAATATGTTATCACAGATATACTACCAACATGATTTATTCCCTCAGCTTTCTGGTATCTTCTTACAGAAGCCCTCTTACAGTATCCCCCCTATAGCAAAACCTTGCCACATAAACTCAATACATAGGAGACAGAGTGAACAAGTGTTTCTGATTCAGCATCTCCATTATACTAATGATTTTGTAGACATGTAGCATACTTTCCTATTTGTTGAATTTTCTTCCAAGATAAGGGGCTTATGGCTAATTAATGTCTCCTTGTATGTATTTTTCATTCGAGCATTTTTTTTCACTGTTTGCTAGTTCTAGTGATATCTGAAGCATATGTTGTACTTTAATATAAATTTATATAATAAAAGATTGATAGCTGTTTCAAACGTTCTCAATGATCCTCTGCTTCCTTGTATTTTGTGTGAAATTTTACATGTTGTTAAGGCTTGAATTGAGAACAAAGAGAACAACCTACTATGACTATTTTCAGGAGAAGTAGGTTTAGGATTTCTTTTCCCGTGTAAATTACTTTGTTCTGACAAAAATCTTTATCTTGACAAATAGTTTCAACATACTCATTGAATACAGTAAGATCCCTCTGCAACTCTTTATAGTCAACTTTCATTTGGGTTATCTTACTGTTCTTTCCTATGTTAGTTTTGAACAGTTTGCTATCAAATATTCTCATAATAGCCATTCTTCTACGTAAACACTGGCATACTGAGTATTCAAATAATGGATTAGATTACTAAATCTTTGGGTTTGGTTTTTTTTTTTTGTTTGTTTTTTTTTTTTTTTACAGAGTACTGTTTAGTAGTCCAGATAATCAAATTCTTTTCTATAGTGAGGAATTTTACTATTTCTTTGCTCACTGCAGAGGTCAGAAATAAAATCTGCAGTTCTCTGTAACTTTCATAGTTATTTTTGTAAATATTCATGTCATGCATTGTTTATTTTCTGTACTTTTGATACAGACAGTGATGATAGTGGTGGGTTCCTCACCATAGTAATTTAAAGTTTTAGCTGCTTAGGAACATTTAAGTTAAAATACCATCATTTTGCCAATTTATTATTGATGTTATTATACAGATATTTGTCCTCTGTAAAGAATATCTTTGGTGGGAAACTCCTGTAAGCAATTTTTGTAGTAGATTCAGACATGAAAAATATTCGACCTTTCTGTTCTGGATCAATATTAAGGTGCCTCTACACCTTAATTAACTATTGAGCTGATCAGCTTTGTGGCAGGTGTTTGAAAATCACAGAATCACAGAAAACACCTGGTTGGAAGAGACCTCAAATATCATCCAGTGCAACCTTCAACTCAGATTCAACTCAACCCATGACGTTCTCCATTCTTTATCCTCTACCCTCCTGTCCTGCCCAGCAGCAATTAACATTAAACAACAGACATCACCCATCATGATCTGTCCATTCTCACTCAGAATGAAATCGTTTTGCAATATGCAGAAGACTTCTTACTGGAGAAGCTCTGGAGCTTCACCCTGTTCCAGTACAGCCTGGATTAATCTATGCACTCCAAATGGTATGGCTATGTTTCCACACCAGAAATAGTGATGGATTCAACCCCTCATAGTTTGATGGCATCAGAGTACACTGTACACCTGTATCTACTAAAGTGCTACACTCTAGTGAGTTCAACTCAACAAGCCATGGGTTCCTTACAGTTCAATAAACCCAGTTTTTCTTCATCTAGTTGGAGGCAGGGCCTATCTAATTCTGTCTAGGATCACCTGCATCTTGTGAAGATGCTTTGGTGAGTCCTTTCAGAAGAATCAGAAGCAGTAGCAGCTTGTCTGATCTTCTTGAGTGATTTTTCCACTGGAAACTGAGGCAGCGTTCTTAGTAATTCACCCACTCATGAAGCTAGGCCTGAAGTGGGTTCCTCATGTTCCCCACATGGTCATACAAGTAAAAGCTCAGAGTATGCCAGGATGCATACCTCCCAGATTTTTCTTCCTCAGACAAGGAAGCACCTGCTCCCTGTGGCTGAAATATAGGCCTGTAGAGAGAGGGAGAGATTTTCATTGCCTCCCTGAGGTCTTTGCTAGTTCCATCTACTGACCTTGGCCATTTTCCAAAGCCCGATAAGCTTAAGAGCTAAGTGGGCAAACAACAAACAGCTCTCCTTTCTCTTGTTCCCCGGTTCATCCTTATCTTTTGCACAGGACCACAGCATATGAGCTCCCAGAAAATAAATACAGCGCATCACAGAAAAAGAAAAGAAAACAAAAACTTCCACAAAGCTTTCTTAACAAGCTTCAATCCTCTTCTCGTTTCTTTCAATTAATTCGTCTCTTGCCAAAAATGACTGTCTTCATTAAGTCAGCTGCTTTTACTTCCTCATGTTGGTGCACCAAAAATATATGTAATAGTTTGAATCAGAACAAAACAGGTCAAACTGAACCAGTGGATTAACCCAGCTATTTTCCCAACACAGAAGTGAGTGAAAAGTAACACAAAAAACCTTGGGATTGAGACAAAAGAAAAGTGAGATAAGAATAGAGTTTATGAATCAAAATCAGAAAAACATGGTACAAAATGCATAATTATGTTAGCCTATTTGCAGAGAAAACATAACACAAAGCAGCAGCAAGCAGAAGCAAGTGAGCCAAAAACCCCGGACAGGAAACTACTCCCCCATCCCTCCTTGTCCGGTCACCATCCCATCAGAAAAGACCAATACCCAAGAAGTCAGAACCCATAAGCAGCAACCAGAATAGGAAAGCACCTATGCCACAATTTGAAATTCAAGCCCCATAATACTTTGCTCCATCAGTACTTTCGTTTTTGAAGCTGGTGTGACTGTTGCACAGTATGAATAACAGCAGCAGGTTAACTCAATCCATGATAAAGGGCAATCCTAAACCACGTCCCTAAGCATGCCTAAATGCCTTTCACTAACTCTCATGATTCTAGCAAGCAGATGTTCAGAACTGGTTTTGGGTTTTCTGATTGTGATGGAAGATTTTCCCCACTGGGATATATGTTTTCATGTTTTCTTGGTAGGAAACTGGTTTCTTTCATTTAAAGAATGTCTCTTTTCTTCAAGTAATTTCCTTTTTTTCCTGCTGCTTAACTAATGATAACCTATCTATAAGGTTAATTTAAAGTCTTTATTGATCTTTCTTGACTTCTGTAAAATATTTCATACACATGGAAAATCATTAATCAAATGTTAAAAGAAGATTAAAATAGAGAATTCAAAGATGGATTAGAAAGTTGATGAATGGTTATCTGTCATAGTGAACAGAGAGTATACGATAGTTCCTCAAGAATTTGCCTGAGGACCAAAAGTATTGCACATTTTAATGACCAAAGAAAGGCAACATACCCTGTTTTTCACAGTGAGTTGGAAGACTTGTCTGTGTATAAACTCACTGTTTGTCATATCATGTCAAACACTCTTTATTATTTGTATTACACTGATTCATTGGACTTACTGTGTATTCAATGAGAAAGAGCTAAGTGGAGGATCATTTTCAAAGTTTAAGTTACTGCTCTTCAAAGCGAATAAGATGTCTCACATTGAAGCATCCTTACTGTGTAACAGAAATGATCACAGAAAGAATTATTCCAAAGTAGCTATAATAATACAAATTCGTATACTAGCTAGCTGTAGGGTAACTTCATAGGTAAACAAATTTTAAGATTATAGCTTATTTAGGCTTGTGTTTTAGTGTTCTGTCCTGATTTCAGCTATCAATGGCTAGTCTGTAGTACATTTAAGTAAAGCCATATTGATAGGCTTTTGCAAAATCACATTTGATATTAGAAGGCTTAATGTTACATCTGCATAGCAGCCAAAACGACTGTTCTAGCAATTGTGCCAAAAAGCTATGCATGGTTAAAGTGATTCAGAACACCCAGATTAGATCTACACTCTGAATTGTTTTCTGAGCAGTTTTGCTTTACTTTACCTTTTGATATTGTATTTATTATGAAGGCCAAGGAGAAAAAGAGCTTCTATTCCTCCTCCGTTGTCATAGACTCTGTGTAACTTCTGAATAAGCATGAGCTCTCTGCCCAAACTCTTGAAAGTCATGCCAAAGCATGAAATTTTGTGTAAATAATTTAATCAAGCTACAAGTTCATAATCTGTAAGAAAAAAAACCTTCATGCCGTCATACAATAATTCCCAGCCACCACAGAAGAATTATATCAACACCATCTGCCAGTCATTCAGCTACAATTTATTCTTGGCTGAATGCATGAATAAGGTCTACAGGTTATTTCTGCCACATTCATTTTTGGTTCAGAAGCTAAAAAAGCGGAATGATAATACTTAACATCACGAAAGTGAAGCAATTGATGATCCTGAGACTTTCACATTCTATAGAGTAGGTGGCCATTGTTATGGCTTGAAGGTGGAACTTTTGCCTAGTTCCTAACTGCAAAAACAAGAATAGGATATTTCTTCGAGTAAAAAAGGTAAATAGATTATCATTGGATGCAAAATAATGACAAATGATTTGTCTACAGCTCTCAATTGGGTTTGCTAATAGGGGTAAAAGTTAGCTGCATAAACACTCTGTCTCATTTTGCTGCTTCACTCTGGCTGCTACGGGGCTTTGGTTTTGCTGACTTTGGCTGCGTTCCTTCTTTTGGCTGAGTAACAGTAGGCTATTCTAACTGCTTTCTCTCTCTTTCCCTTGTACAGGGGGGAGGGAGGAGGAGCCATTGATTTTTCCCTGTCCAGAGGTGTCTGGGAACAATTCAAGGGGATCCTTGTGTTGTTTCTAAATTGTAAATATATATAAATATATTTTTTATATATTCATTGCATTTTATATTTCTAGATTTTTCTTGCTTTGCAAATATAGCTTCATTCTGCTTTCAGACCAACTGAGATGGTCTGGTGATTTATTTTGGGGGTAATTCTCCAATGCTGGGGCATAGTCTCAACCTGCTATGGACGTTTAATTGTTTAAATGGATAACAGAAGGCTGAAGTGTCATGTTCTGGATATACATTTTGTGTAAAATGAATTTAAGTGGTAAACCTGATTTAAAGCATGCATTTGGCCATTGGAATTGGCTACCCAGAGAGATGGTGGAGTTACTGTCCCTGGAAGTGTTTAAAATAAGACTGGATGAGGCACTTAGTGCCATGGTTTAGTTGATTAGATGGTGTTGGGTAATAGGTTGGACTAGATGATCTTGAAGATCTTTTCCAATCTGGTTAATTTTGTGATTCTATGATTCACTGTTACACTGTGAGGATTAGGTGACTGTGCATACACTAGATAGATTCACAGAAATCTTGAGTTTTCTAGTAGCAATGTAGTCCTTGAGCCTTCTTGTTTCATAACAAAGTGAATATATGTATCTTCTAAGAAAAAAAAAAATCCAGGTGTATAGGTTCAGGAAGAACATTCATAGATGAGAATTTTTTCATTTTCATTTTTAAATGGATATAATAGCAATATATCCAAAGAACATAATATTTTTTGTCACTTTACCATATTAATTGTAAAGCACGTGAATAGAAGAAAATCCATTTCAGTCTTTTGGAAATTTAAAAAGAGATGTGTTTCAAACCATACAAATGCAGGGTATAGTACTTTCATAGCATCTTGGGACTTGTGTAAAGTACTAGAATAATGACTTAAATTATATCAAATGTTTTTGTATGTTTGTTTTAGGAAGATTTAACTGAGATATTTTTGCTTAAAATAAGTTCATGGGTACCAAGCTTTGATGAAGAAGATTGACTAAAGGGACAAAAATAAAGCTCTGTAAATCTTTTATCTTAGTTAGGTCATCTGTTTATTTTTCTGTTGGAACATCTGGGTTATTAGAACAGCTGGCCAGTATTGAAAATGAAAGTTCAATAGCAAAACAATATCCTTTCCAAGTTAGCAGCATTAGAGCAAGGAATGCATAAGGGTGATTCACACCATCAAATTGATTTACTGGTACAGCTGGCAAAAAGGACCAGTAAGAGCCTTACATTCAACTCAGATTTTTTATTAATAATACTCCTAGACCCTCAGCTATTTTAGGAAACTGACTGAAGAACTCAACCAAAATTATTTAAGAGTCTTTCTGCAGATAAACTTTAAGATTAATCATAAAAATAACTGAGAGAAATCCAAGGTAATATAAAAATGAATATATGATAAGAAATTGTCCAATGAAATGTCCTTTTTGGTTTTGATTGGGTTTTTTTGTTTGGTTTGTTTTGGTTTTTTTTTTTTTTTTTTTTTTTTTTTTTTTTTTTTTTTGTTTTTTTGCTATTGTCCATCTGGTATTTCACAATAATAAGTATCTATAATTAAAAATTATGAATTCTGTAATAACTATATGGAAGCCTTCACATTATTCCAAGCATGCAATTCTCTTCCTGAATATGCATTCAATAAGAGTATGCTCAAAGATTCACACTGTAACTGTATCCCCTATAGGGAGCTACTACAAATGTGCTCTTGATTTTACATTCACAGGAAACCTAGCAAGAAGTATTTACATGTACTGACAAGGGTTATAATTAATGAAAGTATGAAAGTATGAGCAGTTGTTAACAGGACAGGTGTTTTCTAGGGATTTTGAAATGATACAAAACACTTAAAGATATTTTTTATCTTTGTGCACTTTTATATATTCTACTGTTCTCAACAGCTACATTAGTTTGAGTTAATGACAATTTTATTCTAGTAAAGTCAGAGGAAAAACTTGATTTACCCTTATTGTTTAGTGAATGATTTCTTATGTATATTTGAACACTCTTTTTCTTTTCAATTTCCATTTATAGTATTTAAAAAATAGAAATACTACTGACTTGATTCATACATGAAATTTTACTTCATGTCTGAACATATTTTCAATAATGCATAAAGATTTGGAAGATGCTGATTCATCAAGGCTTTTGAACATGTACTTTGATTTAGTAAGTTTGTAACATATAGGTAGCTCCCCTGAGTCCCATTAATCTCAACCTAAATACCTGTTTGATTACATGATAATCAGAACCCAGTTAAATTCTGGACTTTTAAACAGACCTGGCAAATTCAAAATCTAATATTTAAACCATTTCTTCATGCAGAAGACAGCAATGATATTTTTACTTCTCAAAGATAGGATTGTTAATTCAGAGTTAACTATTTATTATTGATTGTGGAGGAAATGCTACGATTTTTCATAAAGGAAACAATATCCTACAATTCTTTAAGATCTGTGGAATGGTTGCAAAGTTGAGCACGTACATGTATGAAAATCTCTGGTACTATATGATAAAATACCCATTTCCTGGAAAATAAGTGGTATAAAGAATCATGTCTGTCTCCCATCCAGGCAGTTGTCCTCATGAAACCAAATCTTGTCTTGTTGGATTAGAGAAGTGGCAGCAGCCACACATTAGCAATCTTCAAATTTTTCAAAGGGTCCCGAGTTCTGTGACATTGGGCCAAGGAGGTCACAGGAGGCTGGACACATGCTCACGTCCATGTAAGGGGATTTTTGATTTTTTAATTTTTATTAGACCAAGCTTAGCCAGAATTTCTTGTTAAACTACAGCTCTTTTTTTTCATAGTGTCCAAATGGGGCTGTTGTAGCAGTTCAGTGGAAACATGGAAAAGCATATGGAGAGCTGTAGTATTTCCAGGAAATTTAGCCTAAATGTTTGTTGATTCTGCTGGTTAAAACAAACAAGAAAAACCCCGAACAAAACAAATCAGCAAACAAACAAAACAAACAACAAAACAAAAACCAAAACCATAAGACCATTCTGATACTCAGTAAAGCAAACTTTTTTAATGGATCTATTATATTCTGCACCATACACAATGTCCAGTTACATGTATTATACACTCTATCACCTTCAGCAAAGGGATCTCCTTTGCAGATTCCTCAGGCAAATTGAGGCACAGCGGTCTTCCCGGGGTGCTGGTTTCTTCTCTGTGTTGCAGAGGCTGCTAATACACTTGCATGCAGGAGTGAGAAGACTTACAGGCAATGGTTTAATTGCTGTGAGCTTGTAAATCTCGAGCAAAGCAAGAGTGTGTAAAGCTCCAGAGGGCAAAAGGAGGGAGTGCAAAAGGAGAGAGTGCAAAAGGAGAGAGCAACTTGTAAACAAGTGGGATAGTACTTATAAGTTTCTCGAGGCTGGATCTGGCCAATAGGCACATTTATCAACAACCCACTTTAGCCAATAGAAAACTTGAAGCTAGAATTATGCCCTTAAATGGAAGAAGCTTGAGCATGCATGAGATGGGTGCATGTAGTTGTTTACCCCTTACAAGGCAGGTTGGCGCCTGGGCCTTTGTCCCCCATTCTGGAAAGGAGGGTGGAGAGGGGAACTTACCCAAACATGCTGGGACAAGTTTGCTGGTATTTGGGGGCATAATTCTGAGCATATGGTGCCTTCACCATAAATTTGCAGAGAGTTGCATCATTCAGTCTTGCTATTTTTCACAATTTTCTCTCACATGAGGAAAGGCTGAGAAAGCTGGATCTATTTCGAACACTGAAGAAAAGGCTCAGGGAGGAATCTTACCTTAAGGGATAGAGTAAAGATAGAGCTACGTTCACAAACTGAAACACAGAAAACCTCCTGAATATGGGGATAATTTTTTCTTGTTGTGAGGGCAACTTTCATAGCAACAGGTGGACCAGACAGTGGATGAACTCTGTCCTTGCAGATCTTCAAAACCTGTCTGGACTTGGTCCTTGGCAACCTGCTTTATATGAACCTTCGTGAACAGGAAGGTTAAACCAGATGGCCTCCAATGGTCCCTTCCAACCTCAATAATTCTTTTGTTCTATGACTCTGTGATTTAAGATCTTTCTTACCAAAGAGCTGAACCTCTTCCTTTGCCTAATCTTCTAATGTAATCTGATTCCATTATCTGGAATTATGCACCATATATTTCCCAGTACATACATTTCTTTTCGTAAGAATTCTTCTCTCCCTTTCTTTGTGATGAGTAAGTCTCCTTTTTATTTTTTTCTACTTCTTTAACCAACTGACTATCATTTTGGGGCAACATTTTTTTCCTTTTTCTTTGTTTTTTTACTTTCACCACCTTTATACCAGTAATTTTCTTTTGCTAAATCTCAAATGGTATCACCCTTTCTGATATCTGAAAGCCTTTTCCCTTAGTTTTTCTTTGTCCTTGATATGACTATTTCATGCTTGAACTTTTTTCTGCATTCTACATTACATTTTTGTCATTTGAATATTCTTCTTTCAAATGAAACCATATATTTCCCCCTATGTAGTTAATTAATGGTCAGTTCTCTCATCTATTATATCTTCTACACTGAAAACTTAGAAGTAATGATCTTTTATGAAAGCTTTTTTGTTTAACTCTATCTTTGGAAAGGTACAATATTATATGTTGTAACAGATAAATAATAGATAACCTGGGAATGCAAAACAAGAGAACTATTACTGAATTTCTGTAGCGTTTATATAGTATTTCCATTGTACTTAATACTAGTTATTCTTCTGAATTATCCATCAGAAAGAATGACTGAAATCCAGTTTGGATAGGAACCCACAGAAACTCATCACAAACAAAAACTTCCTTGGAAAGTAAGGGGCTAATAAGAAATAAATAAAAGCAAGTAGCATCAGCTTTCAAACTGACTGCAGAGAATGAAGAATTTAGTTAAGTATTGTTCTTATACC
The DNA here is from genome assembly GCF_027791375.1 of Indicator indicator. NCBI lineage: Eukaryota > Metazoa > Chordata > Aves > Piciformes > Indicatoridae > Indicator > Indicator indicator. The sequence goes on along the minus strand of NC_072053.1, from coordinate 51,627,962 downwards.
TAATATTCGGCCTCCTTTTAAAACAAGGCTTTCAACAATTGAGGAATTTGAGTATAGTTGGATATATGTACTACTATAAAGATGCTGAATTATCTGGCATATATTTTGTTCTATTAGACCTCTGATTTGTTTGACTCAACTGGGCATCCTTACAGAGAGGCGTTAAATAGGAATATTGTGTTGTATTTCAAATTCATCATCTTTCTTTTTAAATTTTGTTTTTGCTTGCTTGTTTGTTTGTTTTCTTAAGTTATGCCCATACACTCACACATATACACATATCTGGATTTTATTGTATCATATTTTCATCACTCAAGTGATGGGTAGTTTTATTTACTCAATAAATCTGTGACATCAGTATCATTTTTGGAGACAACCAGTTTCTCATCCTAGGGAAACAGGAAAATTGCCTTGATTAGAATGATCTGTGTGTTATGGTAGGGCCAAACAAGCCCAGCACAAAACCCAGAAAGACCCTGATATGTCTAGACATGGTCCCCCTCTCCTTCCTGCAGAAATTTGGGGTAACTGGGGAAAAGGAACAAAGGGGACAGAACCATGCATGTCTGACAATCAAGTTTGCTTCTGGGGTAAGAGCACATGTACTGGCCACTACTCCTCCCTAACCATGCCTCTGTTTCTGCCTTTTACAACCACAGCCCGGCAGATCCCCTTTTCATTGGATAACTATGTGCTGTCTTCAGTTGCCCTATTTACTGAATTGAATCTCAGGAAAGATTTCTACTCACCTTGCCTTTCTTAAACCTTGCTTGAATTGCCTCAGACCCTCCTTGCCTGAAGTTGCCTCGAGTTGTCTGGTCTGGGATAAAAGCCACAAGCCTACGTACACTGCAAGCTAGAGAAAACATGAGCTTAGTAGCCAGGGCCTAGCTTGCTTCCCCTTGCAACCAGAATTCTGCTGTGCCTCAGTTTACCCAGGACAAAGCAAGTACCCATTGTGAAGAATGCATTGAAACTGCCCACCATCTGCTGAAGCCAAATCAGCCTGAGGCCACGTGGCCTTTCTTGCCGGTAACCTGCTGTGCCAGAGCCATACGAGAATGCCCCAAAAGCCTCAACAGCTAATACACAGCAGAAGCACTCCCCACTTGGGTGAAATCAGCTGTGAGTACTTAATTCATTGCCTTTTTGGCCTAACTGTTCTTGTTGAGTCTCCCCCTGCTGCAATGGTTCCTGGGGGGTGCTCTAGTTCTGATATTCCTACCAGTTTGCATAAAATTGTTAAAACTGTTATGGTTGCCCAGATACTGCACATTCCCATTGTAAATACATATTCTAACTGCACATTGAACCGATTTAATAAGTTTTTGGCATTTTTTCATATTAATAAAAAGTTATTAATATTTTTATTAATGTTTGTCGTATCGTATATAAATTAAATATTCCTTAACACTGTGTCGAGTATCTTACTCTCTGGTCAGGTTCTTTATCCAAATATAATGGTCATTAAACATCTTTTTTGAGGAATAGATGGATAAACAGTTTCATCAATACGACAATGGCAACCATGCTGACACATCCCAAGTACTGACATGTTCTCTAATGCAGCTTAGAACTGCTATGTGATTAAAACAACCAAGAAAAGTGATACCTTCTAAATGTCTTAATGCCTTTCCACCTCAGCTGCAACTCATATGTCTCAGCTCCTACTTTTTTTGTGGAGCTTAGAGAGATTTAGAAAACATGGGAAATTCTTGAGGAAAAAAATAAATACTCTTAGAGAAAAAAAGAATTATCTGAACACAGTTGAATCTGAGGGAAGCATTGTATGGACACATTTTAGGCTAGTCAAACCTAATATTGTATAATGCATTGAGAGTATGAGAACAACTGAAACAACACAAGGAAAAAAGAAAACAGACCTTGATGTTAAATTTAATTCTTCTGTCACTAGGAAAACTGCATGGTGCAAAAGCATTACACTGTTCAGGAAGAACACAATGGCTGCATCTGTCAGTCAGTGATTAGTGAGTATGTATTCCTCTGAGACAGCATAATTAGTCATATACTCTAGGGAAAAAGAAACAACCAACATTTTCTCCAGCAGACACATAATAAACATGGTTATCACCCACTGTCCTACAGTGCATTCTTTCTGTTCTCATTTTTAGTAAAGGTTGGAAATGTTTGTGAAATAGCTATATTAAATTACTTTTATTTAATTATAGAAGAACTCAGGAGTTAGAAAACACAAACATTACTTAGGCAAGGTCATTGTGACTTTAATTCTCCTTGTATCCATGTCTGTGCAAGTCTCTGATTACAGAATTTGTGTTCTCTTCCTGTCTATTCACATTATTTTTCTTTAAGAACTCAGTATACATATATATATATATATCGTGAAACGTGGTAAAGGTTTTAATAGGGAATCACAAATCTATGATTTGTTAGCTTTTGAATATTTTGCTTTTGACATCTGTCTTATCTTTTTTTAACGTGTTCTAATTATGTAACTGTATATCCACTAAAATGTGGAGGTCTTCAGTCTTTCCATAAGAAGTGCAGAATTACAAAGGATTAGAACTATGGGATGAAATGAACGGCTTAATCTTATGTAAATTGTTCACTGATTTATAAACTACAGTTTGTGTTGGATCTACACATGTTCACCCTGATCCTGATATATATGCTCTCTTTGAAATGTAAATCTTCAGTTGTTACCTCTAGGCAGCTTCAAAGTCTTGACTACCCACTCTGATTTCCTTTGAAATGTTTAATTTGAATCATAAACTATCCCTGCAAACAGTCTCGTTTGCTTGTTAGACATCATGTCTCTTCTGAAATGAGTTGCTGTCCATAGACCTCTTTGATGTGTTGCTTAAATATGAGTTCCTTAGAACTTTTAAGTTTTACAAATGGTAAAATTTAATTCTTTAACACTTAAGCCTAGTATGTAATGATTTGGTAATTCATTAAAATAAATATAGTTCTGCAGTAATCCAAGATTGTACAATACAGCATCATTCTCCATTGTTTTCTTTACACATATGTTTTGTCTACATGTATGTTTTTCTTGAATTTTTTCCAAATCACAAAATTACAGAATAGCAGAGGTTGGAAAACTCCCTGATCAAGCAGGGCCATGCCTGGAACATACTACACAGCCTAAATATAAAATAGGAAGAAAACCATTTATCATTTCCAAGTTGCTCATTCTTCCAGCTTCAGAAAAGCTCCTTTATGATTTAATGAATCCCTGTGAACTGCAACACTTCCTTCAGCTGTACTTAAAGACTGACCCAAAACACCCAATCTACAAAAGGGACTGACAAAACTTAGAACCTGTTCTTTGTACTTCTAGGTTTCTCAGAAAGTTACTTTCTTAGGTAGATGGATTTGACAATTAAAGCCTAGCATAGAGGCTGTTGCAGTCAAAAACTTAAAATATCTTTTTTTGTTGTTGTTTGTTTAGGATTTGGAATTCATATTATAAACATTAGATTAATAATAATAATAATAACAACAGCAGCAACAAAAACAACCAGTTTCTACTACAGTGCTTTTTCCTGTTGGAAAATGCCATCACTTAAAACTAAAATATTTCTGAAGAGAATGTAGATTTTTTTGTAATTCTACTGCTTTGTTAAGTCATCTTTATAGTCAGGATATCAGTGCTTTTGAAAATCCATGGTCATTTAGTCCACTGGTCTGCCATATTCCTCATGCAGATATTTCAAGATTTTAAAAAAAAAATTCTGTAAACACAGCAACACGTTACACTGTAGAAAGAGTGCTATTAGATTCAGCTGACAATGGTTAGATACAGGATAGGAAAAACAGAAAAAATGTTTCTGCAGTTTTTCTCTGACAAAACTCCATTATTATGGACAAGCTCTTTACAGATTCTTAGCTTTAAACAGTTCATCTTGAGGCCATCATGCCAAATGCACCTTATTTACAGCCATGATCACTAAAACCTGTAATAAACATTCCATACAAGAAAAAATGTTTGATGTTATTGTAAAGGAAATATTTGTTAACAAGGTAACAAATAAAATTTGTACTACTATTCTGTATTTTATTTTTAATGAAGAATCAGGCATAGTGTGGCCAGCAGGAGCAGGGAGGTCATTGTATCCCTGTACACAGCACTGGTTAGGCCACACCTTGAGTACTGTGTCCAGTTCTGGGCCCCTCAGTTTAGGAAAGATGTTGAATTGCTGGAGCATGTCCAGAGAAGGGCAACGAGGCTGGTGAGAGGCCTTGAGCACAAGCCCTATGAGGAGAGGCTGAGGGAGCTGGGACTGTTTAGGCTGGAGAAGAGGAGGCTCAGGGGTGACCTCATTGCTGTCTACAACTACCTGAAGGGAGGTTGTAACCAGGAGGGGTTTGGTCTCTTCTCCCAGGCAACCAGCAGCAGAACAAGAGGACACAGTCTCAAGCTGCGCCAGGGGAGGTTTAGGCTGGAGGTGAGGAGAAAGTTCTTCACAGAGAGAGTGGTTGGCCATTGGAATGTGCTGCCCAGGGAGGTGGTGGAATCACCACCCCTGGAGGTGTTGAAGAGGGGATTGGACGTGGCACTTGGTGCCATGGTTTAGATAGTCATGAGGTTTAGGGTGACAGGTTGGATTCGATGATCTTTAAGGTCTCTTCCAGCCTTCTTGATTCTATGATTCTATGATTCTATTTTCAATTATTAGTGTGATTATTAGGTGAGTAGTAAACAAGGTCATAAATCTCTGGAATTCACTTCATGGTAAGAGTACATTAAGCAGGCAACTGGTATTCTCCAAGCATAGAAGTAGAACATCTATGACTCTCTACTTTATAATTATGTGAGGATTATTAACATAACAGGGGCAGGAAATCGGCTATTCAGCACATATCCTAGGTTAGCTGAGCTAGGCAGACACACCATTGTGCTTGGAACTGACAGATATATATAAAAATGGTAACAATTTACAAGGTAGACTCGGTGTTGAAAACTACAAAGGTTCTCAGAGGATTGTTTAAATTTTTTGAAGTTGTACATATATACATGTGTGTGTGCATGTATATGTATATATACACATATGTATATGTATGTATACACATCATATTGTCATAACAGTCAAAATTAAAAACAAAACAAGAGAAGAAACTCCCAATAACCTAATACTACATAAGATTTAATTGATATTTAATGTCTTATAACTGTTTTCTTATCTGGTCATAGTAAGATGACTGCTGCAAATGGAAATACAGATTGTGTTTGTGTGTGTGTGTGCATGTATACAAAATAAATACCAAAATGTGTACATTGCTTATGATAATATTTATATCTTTTTCTGATCATATTTATACCTTTTAAGGAAGCAATGTTAATTATGAAAAATATTTGAATGATTAAGATGATGGAAGCAGTAGCAATGCAGCAGTATTTAGTGAATTTTGCTACTAAATGCTGTGAACTCTATTATCTCTTTCTGGAAACACCAGTGTGTATAAAACTTCCTTTATTGAGCAGGTAATGAAACAACTCCCAGGAATACCATATACGCATGCAGAAGGGTCTGATTCTATGAACCTTAACGTAGTAATTTTCCTGAGGTACTACAAGTAGACCTATTGGTTTTAATGACTTCACATACAAATTACCAATTTAAGGATCAATTTGACTGTGACTGGACAGCTTTTACAAGACTAATTAATATGAATAATGTTATAAGAATAAATTTTCTGTTATGAAGTTTTGTATAAATCCCCAAAAGAACTCAATTAAAGTAATGTTGTAGATTCAAGTGTCTTTAAACTATTTCAGTTCTCATCACAAAATTTTTGGAATGTTCACTGGTTATTTAAACTAAGCATAATAAACATGTCAGGAAAATGAGCCAAATTCAGAATGTTTCCAAATACAACGATAAAGAAGAAAGCGAAATGTCATAAATGCATAGTAAAGTTATGATTTCTAATAAAATAATCTGTTGTTTTTACTCTTACCAGTTTCTTTCTCTGTCATTGGGTACCTAAAGGTAGAGAATAGAAACACATGACATTATATATGAAAACATAAAAATAAATATAATTCTATTCAACACAACTGCCCTATATAAAGTCAAATACATTTGACGAATCTGCTTCAACGAACCCAGATATACTGATTTTGGGTGGTACGTTCTGGATTTGTTGATAACACAGAGATGGTTTAGTTATTGCAGAGCAGCATTTGCTCAGTGTCAAAGCCTTTCCTGCTTCTCAAGCCACACCCAAATAAATGGGCTGGGTGTGCACAAGAAATTGAGAAGAGACACAGCTGGTACAGATAATACTGATTGATTGGGATCACCATGTCCATACCATATGGTGTCACACATGGAAGTAAGAACTGAGGGAAGGAGAAAGAGCACATTCAGAATGATGGCTTTTGCCGTTCATAGTAACCTCTAAGTGTAATGGATCCCTGCTTCCTTGGAGATGGGTAAATACCTGACTGCCAAAGGGAAGCAATGAAATATTTTTTTTATAGTGCACACAGATTCTGCTTTACCTACTAAACTGTGATTATCTTAACCCAAGAGTTTTCTCGCTTCTAATTCTGTCTCCCATTCCTCTGCAGCAAAGCAAACTAGTGTCTGTGCGGAGCTCAGCTCCCTGTCAGGTTTAATCCACATCATTAGCCTAGAAGTATTTACTTTTTGTCAAGATCTTACTATATTATCACCGAGTTTCTTGGATAATTCTTCAGAAGTCTAAATTCATTCAGAGCTCTTATTATTCTGAACAGACAAAATTCAACTATGTCTTGATAATGGTTGAGCATTTTGATTAAATAACAGTGCTGATTGCATTAAGTTAGTATTTCTGGGTTTTGAAATGTAATTGTTTCACAGTGTCATGTTAGTCATTTGGGACTGTGAGTGTCTCTCTTTTTTGTTTTTTTTTCCTTGGGAACTAGTGAAACTGGATCACTAGACAAGAATATTTCCATTTTCCTATCCTAACATAGGTTATTATTCGAATTAGGAATTACTTTAAGGTAGAATTTTGTTATAGGCATCTTCATAACAATCTGAGTTAGTCTTTCTGATTCTACATTCAGATATGATTGTTAGTTAATTTATCAGCTTGATTATTCATTTATTCTAAACAAAAATGGCAGATAAATGGAAGTTTATAATTCAGTTTCTGAACTGATTAAGGCATTAATGTTTGAAAATGCTGCTCTGAAAACTGATGGCAAATTAAAAGCAGAAAACACTCTAAATAAAAATAAAATTAGATTAATTAAAATTGAAATAAATAAAAATAAAGTTAAATAAAAATAAAAAAAATTCAATTTCTGTATGAACACCTTGAGAGGACCTTAGAATGCAAGTTTTTTCTTTATATTTTTTTTCAACCACATTTTGCCAATTTTATTACAGCCAAGGAACTATAGAAAGCAAGTAAAATGGGTTGTCAGTGTCTTGTTTCTAGTTTAGACATCTATACTAGAAGGGAAAACCAGACAGCATTATAATGGAAAGAAAAACAGGAGCTGATAAATCCATAAATATGTATCTGGAAAATAAGTAATTTGCACAAATATTGTAGAACTGACTTTTCTAGTTGGTAAATGGAAAAAAAAAATCATGGAGTCCTTAAGATTGGAAAAGACCTTTAAGAACATCATATAGGTTGAACTTGATGATCTCAAAGGTGTTTTCCAACATGGTTAATTCTGTGATTCTGTGCTTCTGTGATCAAGTCCAACCATCAACCCAACTATACCATGCCCACTGCACCGTGGACTGAAGCGCTATTTCTACATCTTTTTTTGAACACCTCCAGGGATGTTGGTTCCACCACTTCCCTGGACAGCTGTTTCAAATGCCTGACCACTCTTTCAGTAAATACTTTTTTTTCTTAATATCCAATAAACCACTCCTGGTGCAACCTGAGGCCATTTACTGTCATCCTATTGCCAGTTAATAGGGAGAAGGGACTCTAACCCTTACTTCACTACAACTGCCTTCAGATAGCTGATAAATGTTGCATGCTGAAAGAGCTGGAGATGAGAATTTCTAGCAGTTCAACCATTTTCAGACTGCAGTTAAGCTGGCCATCTTCACTCTGTTCCCTCTATTAAACCAACTAGGTCTATAACTATGCCCCTTTTATGCCCTCTGTCACACTGGATATCGTCACTGCAATAGCAAGGAAATGTGATGACAGTTTCCAGAGCAGAAAATTGCCTGTTCTGCTTGATTGCAGGTCTAATTTGTCTTATGCTTATCTAAATAATAATAACAACAACAACCACAATAATAATAATAAATAAATTTTCCTAGGTAACTAACTAAAATGAGCATTTAGAATGTACATTTGTGTGTATGGAAGAAGATATACTCCTTTGTTTGGCAAACTCTAGTTTTAGAAATCCATATTGTGAAAACCAATGTGTACAGCATCCCTATTTTTGAATGTCCTGTTGTCATTAATAAAAAATATTAAGTTGAAGGACTTTTACAGTATTTTCAACTATCCTTTACCCTCTTTCCTTTAAAGGAAAAGTCTACCCAATTTATTTTCCATGAAATTAGTCTCCAGACTCTTAAAACATATTTCTTTCAGAGCTGTACCTGTGGATCAGTAATTTTTGTCCTGAAAACAACATTCATCTGATTTTGCCCCTACAATGATTGTTCCAGAAGAGTGTTTTCCCATGGACAAATTTAAAAGCACTTATTCAGCTTTATCTATTTGAAGTGGCCTCCTCTGTTTTCAACATTCACTGAGCATGATGACACAAAATGCAGTGTTTTTCACAAAGTACCAGTTAGCATTTATTTAGCTCTCAAAAGAGTGATACACTTCTGGCTCTCAATAATATCAGAGAAGAACCTTATGAACAGCCAAAAAAAAAAAATGTTTCTAGTCTGCAGGCAGAAAACCAGCAATGCAGCTTATTTACATATATCTCTGAATACAATGATGAAAAGATTCATCACAGAAAAATTACTTATTAGGAATATGCAAAACTTTTCCAGGCTCTGCTGGTATTTTGCTGATTTGCTTACATATAAGAATGCAATAGGTATTGGGTATGAAAAAACAATTTATAGGGTGGAGTATGTAACAAATCAATATTTTTATCTGGTTTACTGTAATCTTGAAGTTGGTCCCACAGTTTGAAACAGAAAGGATAAATTAAGAAGGTCTCTCTATATTCTGAAAGCTTAAACTTGCCTGTTGTCACCAATAAGAATTAGGTCTCTAACTTCAGTGTAGTTAAGAGGGAAAGAAGTGTTTTATGACTCTTTCATCTACTGATCCCTTCTTCCTGAAAGCACTTCTTGAACTGCTCTGCAGGATTTTATGTTTAATTCAATTTGCCTGTTCTTTGTGTTTCACATCTTTCTTCTATTGTGTTTATTTTAGTCTGTTTCCATCTAAGGTCCTCTCTGCAATGCACCATTCCTGTTATTTATCCCATGAGCCTTTTATTTTGGGCAACAGTTCTACTTTGTAGGCAATGCTTTTTACTAAAAAGATGAGACATTCCATATTTGTTCAAGAAAATGTCTTGACTATATGAATCTGTTCTGGTATGGAGGAGTTTGACTAGGGTCAGCTCATGTTTCTTTCCCCTAAGATACTTCTTCCATCTCTGGCTGAGTGAAACTCTTAAGAAGAATGTGGCAGGTACATTTAGAAATTACCAAAATCATGCATGCTATTCAAAGGGAAGCACAAATTAATGTGACAGAATAGTGATGGTGGTTTGTTGTTGCTGTTGTTGTTGTTTTTTTTTTCCTAATAATTCCCTGATTTGTTTCTTTTTTTTGTTGGTCTTGTATTCACCAAGTTTATCTTTTATAACTTTAAGGTATTGCTCCTAAGTGATAACATTCAGATCTGTTCTGTATCACCTCTGTTAGCGATAATCAGCTTTAGGTCAGAATGAGATCATGTTATGACTTCTAACAAAGTTATAGTTTCTTGATTATCTTTGTATGGATACAGAAGAAATGTGAACAACCTCTCAGTGACAATTTATCCACATAAGAAATAAGAATGCTCTGAAAGTTGCCACTAGACAAAGTATATTTTCTAAAATGTCCAACATTTATTTTCTATATACATCTACTTGACATATAGATTTATATAGTATCTGTAAGTATGAGTAGAATCCTTTTTTTGACTAGTTCAAGCCCTTTCTTGACTTTCATGGAATAGCTGAGCACTTATCAATCTCCAATTTATAATACATTCCCAATCTACCTTCTACTCCTTTTCCAAAAAACATTCTCTTTAAATTTGTTGTTGGGCTCTTTTCATAAAAATGAAGTATGAAATGGAGAAAATAAGAGGAAGAGGAGTGAAGGTAATTCAATTATCCTCATTATTATGTGGTTTATTGTCTTAATTTTTTCCTAAACATCAAATCCTGGTCTCTCACCCCAGCCTTCCACTCTTATACATGTATTAACTTTTTAAATGCGTAATTGTCATTTTGGGGTGAGCATATTTTAAACAGGATTAATTAAGTAGATATGTAATCACCTTTTTATTTTTTATGTATTTGTTTATTTATTTAATCCAATTGTTTTATTCTTCTGTTGGACACACGATCTCACAAACTTCCACATGAGGAAAGGGTGAGCTGTACTGCAGAAATGAGGAAGAGGGAGCAAAGAACAGGAGACAGTTAAATAGAATTCCTTAAACAATATTTATCACACAGAAACATAATGTTTTAATTAACTGAAAGGATCCACTGTACAAGTGTGATGGTTTTAAGACTATCTTTTTAAGTTTTCTTCACCACATTCGAGAAGGGAAAGTGAAAGAATGTAAATAAATCACTGTTGGGTGTAAGCAAGCAAAAGAATGATTATTTGAAACACTTCCATTGGAGAGATAGAAATGTTTAAGAATCTGTACTCAAAACAGGGTTGGGGAGTTGGGCTGTCTGATTCTCAGCTTGCTTGCTGGGCTTCTGTCTGCTTCTTCTTTTCTGGCTGAAGATAACACACTGACCTTGACAAGCTAACAGCCTCTCTGCTTCTTGACTCTCTGCCTTCTGCCAGGAGGATCTGTGGGGGGATTCCTTCTGGCTGAGGGGGGAGGCCCCTTGGGTAAGGCCCCTTGGAGGAAGTAAAGGGGGCTTGGCTGTGCTTTTCTGTTGATTGTACACATTTGTAAATGTTGTGAATAGTGTATATTTGTACATATTCATTGCATTTCATCATAGATTGTAGATTTGCTTGTAAGTACAGCTTTCATTTGCTTCCAGACTGAGCTAGCCTGGTTATTGTCAGCGTGGGTGGATTTCAGCTCTCCTGAATTTTGCCTCTTGACCCAGATAAAGACTTGCATTCACTTGTTCTCCTTACATGTAGCTTACTGAAAAGTTCAGTGTTAGGTCAGACATAATAAATACAGAGTTATAAAAAATAGCCTCACTTTCCTCCCACTGGAGAGCAAATAAGATATCTTTTTACAAATATCTCAACAGAAAATTAGTGAAGAACAGCAGAATAGAACACTAACACGTAGTCAATGCAATCCTCATACAAACATAAGCCATCATAAGTGGTTCAATACTAACATGCAGTTTTGTGGTGGTTTGGCCCTGGCCTGGAGGCCAGATGTCCACCAAAGCCACTCTATCACTCCCCCTCTTAAATGGACAAGGGGAGAAGGGAAAAAAAAATATAACAAAAGCCAATGATAATATAGAAGCAATTTTAATAACAATGATAAACAAAAACGATAGCGTGGAAGTGAAAAGAAAAGATAGAGTTGTTAGTCTCTACTTCCCATCAGTAGGACGATGGTTGGTCTTGGGAAGCAGGGCTCTCTAAGCTTGGTGGTTGCTTGGCAGGATAGATGCCATGGACAAATACCCCCTCTACTTCCTTCTTTTACTTCATTCTGAGCTGATGTCATATGGCATGGAATACCTCTCTGGCCAGTCTGGGCCAGCTGGCTCAGCCATGTCCCCTCCCAAGATCTTGCCCATCCCTCAGTGTACTCTTGGGGCAGGGAAATGTTGAAAAGACACAGCCTGGATACTTACTCAACAGCAGCCAAAACACTATTGTGTTATCAACTAATTCTGCAAAACATAGCACTAGGAAAATTCTGTGAAGAGAATTAACTCCAGCTCGGCTAAACCAAATCTGTACAAAGCTTTGTACAGATATTAAAGTTCACATTTTGTTATACTTTTCTTAAAAATATTTTACTGACAAATCTGCTTTGCTTTTTGTTTCCTGCTTCTGTCCAGTACAGATTTCTCTCTTGCACAAGGATCTTGCAGGATCCGTGTTAATTTTTATGCCTTCTTGAAATAAACATTAAGATATCATTTAATTACAAAAAATAGACATGATCACTTCCGTTGTGTAACTGTATTTAAAATGGTAACAAAAGTGATGATCTTATAATATTTCAATCATCCTTATGGACCTGAAATGTAAATTTGCAACACCTGAAAATGTTGTGGTCTGCAAGCTGTCTTTTAGCTGTGGCAACTAAACAGGTTATGTATCAATAAGAAGTTTGGGATGAAGATCCTGGAACGTCAAGTTTAATATAAACTGAAAACAAAAGAATTATTAGGTTAATAAACTGTTAACTTTGAGGTGACACAATGGCAAAGACCCTTCCTCTCTCCTCTCTTTTTAATGACTTCTTTGTAATCTTGGCCCTCTCATCAGCATCAGAAAAACCAAACCAAACCAAACAGTTTCAGTGCCAAGTGGGGAATTCCTTCACCTATTTAAAGTCCATGTTTAAGTTTCCAAGGAGTATGATAGCACGTGTCACAGTCTCCACAGAGAGTTCCAAGCAACGATGTTTCCAAGTGAAGACATTTCCAAGTGAAGACGTTTTATTTCATTATGCAGTTAACTTACATACTTTTCTAATGCAGCATTGTCATATCTTAATTGGCTACTTTTATACTGATGTGTTTAAGCAAAGCATACAATAGGCTAATATTAGCAAACAAGCTTTTTAACATATCCAACCAAATCTTGCCTAGTCTCTCTCTTAGTTACTGATAATGTGTACACTTTTTCTAACTCAAAGACAAAACATCCTTCTCAAAGTCATTCAAAGTTAGCTCTCTCCCTACATAGGAGTAATAAGAATGGTGCCTTACACAGATAGGAATCTTTATGAATTCCTACTGTGCTGAACAAGAAAGGATGTTGTTCCAACAGGATCTTCATACTTCTTTTCAGAGAGTTTCTATTCTCTGTTGTACTGCTTGCTAATTTTTATTTTATTTTATGATCTTATTTTATTTATTTTATTTTAATGCTGTTTGTTTCTGTATGTGAACCAAGAAACAGAGAAGTGGGATTTTTCCTTGAGAAACAAATGAGAGATGAAACTGTGTAGGATGAAATCTGTTGTCTCATAGGACAAATAGATCCATATTGACTCCATCACCCTCTGTTGACAAGTGCAACAGAAGAACACTTCTCAGTTATTTTATTACTGACTTAGTTATGTGTCATAAAACTTTGGAGTTGAATAAACACCTACCAGAGCAGGATTGTCTATGTGAGCAGGAGATAATATTCCTCAATATTGATTATATATAATTCTATAATGCTAAGCAGTAAACGAGAAATTAAAAAACAAACAAAAAACAACAAAAACCCACAAAAAAAAACAAACAAACAAAAAAAAACACAAACAAGAAAACCCCACCCCACAAACCTCATATGGATTTCTGTTCACCTCAGCATGCTTCTGTAGACAGAGACTGTAGTAGCTGCTCTGATATCATCAATACAAACGGGCTGATAAAGGGTCCTGACAGCAAACTCTGTGTTTCCCTTGCAGCAGGCCCTCCCACATATCATGAGGACTTCCTTCTCCAGCTTCCCCTCTCAGCTGATTTAGGCTTCAACCAAGAGCTTCAATCCAGCTTGGTCTTATTTTGGCCAGTTACTCCAGCAGGACATTATTGCCTGCTGGATCACAACATATTTATTCACATCCTGTTGCACGTCAGATGGTATTTTATTGGTAAGAAATGTTTGCCTCTTTGATGTTTATACCCCTCTAATGCCCTTACTCTAAACCTGCATCTTGTTTCTAATAATGCTAAATTCCACTGATTTCAATCATAATAAACACAAAATCTCCTAACAGAAAGTGTTTGGAGTATTTTATACTTTGTATATCACATCGGTCTCATTCTAATGCTGTTACAAGTCTACCTATATGTATGCCAGGATTTTTTCATATATTTGTACAGCTAGTGTGCTTACTGGGAAGTTACAAATCAGGAACGTAAAGAAAAGTAGAAGGACATTTAAGCACATGTTTACTTTTAAACATATGATTAATTTTAAATAATGGAACTGTTTATATTTTTAAAATTATGTATGGTTTAACACCAAATTAGAAACCGTGAATTTCTGGAAGACCAGAATCGTACAAGATAATATGTATGATGTTTATATATATCTTCAAACATTCAGATACCTTAATCACTTTAATTTTAAGGAACAAGAAATATAAACAGGTATTTTCAATGCTAATTTTAAGGAAGCACAGCTCATGGAGAACAGCATATTTTCTCAAGTAAACAAATAATGCGAACAAACAAATCCAAAACAAAACAAGAAATGGGGAAGAATCATTTAGAGAAACCTATAAAGTAAGCTTTATTACTCAAAGATCTATGCTTGTCCTGTGCTGCAGACATTTTTTCCATAACATGAGAGAGACCATATTAAGTAGGATTTCAAATTGACATGAGAGTACAGTCAAATAAGTGTGTTAAACAAGAGATCTTACTAAACTTGATAGAAAAGCCTCAGTTTTTGTTGTAGGGTTATTTATTTATTTATTTATTTGTTTGTTTGTTTGTTTGTTTCCCTGCCTCTTGAAGCTGTGTGCCAGCTCTAGAGAAAATTATTTTTGTTGTAGGGTTATTTATTTATTTATTTGTTTGTTTGTTTGTTTGTTTGTTTCCCTGCCTCTTGAAGCTGTGTGCCAGCTCTAGAGAAAATTATTCAGGGTTTTTTGTGGTTTTGTTGTTGTTGTTGGTTGGTTGCTTTAAAAAATGATCTACAAAACTGGAGGACAAGCATCTGGTCAGAACACAGAGCAGGTCAGTAATTTTTCAGTCTTGCATCATGAATTTAAAGGTCCACACATCAGACTATCAGCTAAAGCAGAACTGTGTTTTTAGAAAATTACTCAGAGCTTTACCAAGCTTGGAGTAATTGATCATTGTTAGTAGGATGCAAAACCAATGGAATTCTTACACTTTTAATGAAAAAAAAATCAATCAACTTCCTTAAGTTAGTTTTTGGAGAACAAACGAATGTACATTATAGATTCATAGAGACATAGTTTCATAGAAAGGTTTGGGAATGATGTGAATTTAAAGATCATCTAATTTCAACCCCCCTGCCATGGACAGGGACATCTTCCACTAGACCAGGCTGCTCAAGGACTCATTCAACCTGGGCTTAAAGACCTCTAGGAATGGATCATCCACAACATCCCTGGGCAACCTGTTCCCTTATCTCAGTGCCCTTACTGTAAAGAATTTCTTTCTAATACTCTACATCTATCCTCCTCAATCTTAAAACCATTCTCTCTTCCTATCACAAGTCCTTGTAAAAAGTCTCTTAACAGCTTTCTTGTAGGTCCCCTTCAGGTGATGGAAGGCTACTCTAAGACCTTCTGGGAGCTGCCTTTTCTCCATGCTGAACAGCCCCAACTTTCATATCCTGTCCCTGTAGGGGAGGTGCTCCAGCCCTCTAATCATCTTCATGGCCTCCTCTGGACCCACTCCAACACTTCAAAGTCTTTTTTCATGCTGGCAGCACCAGAACTGTGCTCTGGATGGGGTCTCACAAAAAGCAGAGTAGAGTGGTTGAATCATCTCCCACATCCTGCTGTCACACTTCTATCGATGAAGTCCACAATACAGTTTGCCTTATCAGCTGAGTTTTTCATTTACTGACATCCCCCAGTCCTTCTCCTTGTGACTGATCTCAAGCTACTCCTCACCCAACTCTGTATTTGTGCTTGGGATTGCCCCCACCCAGGTGTAGAACCTTGTATTTGATCTTGTTGAACTTCATTAATTTGGCTTGGGCCCACTTCTCAAGCCTGTCTAAGTCACTCTGGATGGCATGTTCTTCCCTCCAATGTGCCAACCAAACCACATGTCTTGATGTTATCCTCAAAATTCCTGAAGGTGCACTCAATCCCACTGTCCATAATGCTGACAAAGACATTAAATAACTTTGGTCCCAACCTTGTGCCCTGAGGGACACCACCTGTTCCTGGTGTCTATTTTGACATTGAGCTATTGACCATAACTCTCTAAGTGCAGCCAGCCCACCAGTTTCTTATCCAGTGAGTGACCCATCCCTAAAGTTCATGCTTTTCCAATTTGGAAACCAGGATGTTGTGTAGAATTGTCAGGCTCTTTACACAAGTCCAGATAGATGGAATCAGTTGCTTTCACCTTATCCACTGATGCTATAACTCCATAATAAAATGACACTAAGCTCATCAGGCAGAATTTGACCTTGGTGAAGCCTTGTTAGTTACCACAAATAACCTCTTCTTAATTTTCCAAATGCCTTATAAAAACCTTCAGAAGGATCTGTTCTATGATCTTGCCAGACACAGAGGTGAAATTGCCTGTACTTTCCACATACAACTATTTGTTCCACATTTCCACACAGACAAATGTAAAGTATATTTGTCCACTTACAGACTTCCTTTTTTTTGAGAGAGACTGTTACAAGTCAGAAATCTGCATAACAGAGGCAGACTCAGTGATCCCTAATGGAAAAGGAAATATTTTCACTCACCTTTAAAAAAATGGAACTATATCGGTCATGTTTGGACAGGTGCTTTCCATTTTAAAATGCTCTAACGGCAAACACAAAAAACTCTTTCCATCATTTTTTCATTGTTTGTTTTTGCTGCAATCTCTTTGATTGAAAGGACTTGAAATGTAGTGCCATAACAGAAAAGGTAAAAGGGAAATAAATTTATAGAGACTGTTTTTCAGAGGGAGGCTCTGTAAAGCCCCAAGAGGCTGGGAGGCTCAGGAACTTCCTGAGAATGCTACGCATCTGGAGATGTCAAATTTTCATACCTAGAGACTACAGGGATGACAGAGAGACATAGTGGCTCAGAAAAGGATGTTTTCTAAGTGCTGCTAAGTGACTGTGAGACTGAAGATTCCTGAACTAACCACTTGCCAAGCCATTACGTACTGAGGCTAGTATATTTAGTATATTTACTCCCTGTGTTATATATTTTCACATATTTAGGAATGGTTTTGATCTTTACTACACTCTTTCAGTCTTGTGCTGACTCACATTGTTTTCCTAGTATTTTTTCTGGTGTCTTTGTGGAAAAAGATCTAGTATACTGCCCTATAAACTTGTTACAGTGTAGAGCTGGAAGCCCCCTCCAACACTGACAATAACCAGGCTAACTGAGTCCAGAAACAAACGAAGCTGTATTTACAAGCAAAACTACAATCTATAACAAAATGCAATGAATACGCACAAATATACACTATTCACAACATTTACAAATATGTACAATCAATAGAAAAACACAACAAAGCCCTCCGGCCCGGAGAGGGGCTATGCTTCTTCCCCTCCCTCTTCCCAGAGCAGGCAAAAGGGAAGAAAGCCATGAAGCAGAGAGGTTTGTTAAACTTAGCTAGTCAAGGTCAGTATGTGAGTGTGTGTTATATCCAGCCAGAAGAAGAACGGAGCAGACAGACTGAGAGAGACAGACTGCCCAACTTCCCGTACCTTGTTTGGAGTACTAACTCTTAAACATTTCTATCTCTCCAATGGAATTGTTTAGAATAATCATTAGTTTGCTTTCCTACACCCAATAGTGATTTATTTACAATCTTTTACTTTTCTGCTCAAACTTTGTGAGGAAAAATTAAAGACGGTCTTAAAACCATCACAATCCACCCCTTCTAAACAATTTCATTGACTACTACTAATATATATCTAATCTAAAACAATGTCTACAGAAACGAGTGAACAAAGTTTATAGTCCATTCCAGCCATCTCAGATGAAGATGATTCAAAAGTTCGAGTCACAGGAAAAACAGAAAACAGTTTGTTTCCTTACAGATGGAGCGAAGAAAGGAACAGGGACAGTCAGGTGACTCAGGGCTCTCCGGATTCTAAGGGTTCATGTATCAAAAATTCGTCATGGATTCTTCTTTTGGGTGTGATGCTGTATCTATACAATACACTGAATCTAGACTCTCTCAGCCAAAGTTAGATTTCTTTGTGGAATCCACTGAATTTCACCATTCCCTTGCATCACCCAATAGGTATGACCAGGACCTTCAGCAGAAACCACCCCTTGGACAGGTTTGGCCTCACCTGAAGGAGAAAATACCCAAACAGTTTTGTCTAACAAATTCTTTTCTCTGATAACAGGGACTCTATCACCTTCCTCCTTTTGCAACAAATCTGATTGGGCAGGTCCAGCTCAATTCACTGAACCTCTACCATTCACCAACCAGGTTGCTTGTGCTAAATGTTTCTCCCAGTTTTTCAAAAATCCCTCTCCACCCCCCAGATGGCTTTGAGAGTGGTTGTCAGCGAACCATTGTAGCGTTTGATATTCCCTGCAGCTGGTGCATAGTAGGGAATGTGGAATATCCACCCGATGCCGTGCTCTTTGGCCCAGTTTTTCACAAGATTGTTCTTGAAATGAGTTCCATTGTCTGACTCAATTCTCTCTGGAGTTCCATGTCTCCATAGGATTTGTCTTTCCAGACCAAGAATGGTGTTACGTGCAGTTGCATGAGGAACTGGATAAGTTTCCAGCCATCCAGTGCTTGCCTCTACCATAGTCAGCACATACTGCTTACCAGATCGAGAACGAGGTAGAGTGATGTAGCCAATCTGCCAGGCTTCACCATACTTGTACTTGGACCATCGGTTATTGTACCACAAGGTCTTGATTTGCTTTACCTACTTAATAGCAGCACAAATGTCACAGTCATGGATGGCTTGTGTGATAGCATCCATGGAAATATCAACGGACCTGTCACAAGCCCATGGGTATGTTGCATCTCTGCCTTGATGTCCTTACCAATCATGGGCCCACCGAGCTAAGAACAGCTCATCTCGGTGTTTCCAGTAAAGATCAAGATCAGAGTTTGTATCCACTTGGGAAGCTCTTGCAGCTAGATCTGCCAGATGGTTGTGTTGTTGTTCCTCAGTAGCTTTGCTCTTAGGTCATGAGCACAAACATGTCTCACTTCCATTGGGATTCTCTCAATGTGAACACAAATGTCTTGCCACAGATCTGCAGCCCAAATAGGCTTTCCTTTTCTCTGCCAGCCATTCTTTTTCCAGTCCTTTATCCAACACCACAAGGCATTGGCTACAATCCAGGAGTCACTGTAGAGGTAAAGAGTCTCAGTTGGCTCTGTATTGTCTGTGTTTGGGCAGCAACTGGCAAGTTCACATCCTCTATCTCATGAAATCGCACAACTGCAGATTCATCTGAAAGTTCAGGTCTAACAGACAAATTAAATTTTCCTCCATCAACTTCTACAGTTGCTATTCCAAAAGCCCATTTATAACCTTTAGGTTCTTTGAAATGCCCTTCTCTCAGAAAATCCATTCCCAAAATACAAGGTGCATTAGGTCCCATTACAATAGTATGTTTCTTCCACTGTTTCTCAGTTAAAGTTATGTCAACCTCTATCTTAGACTACTCTTGAGATCCACCAGTGACTCCCTGAATAGCTATAGATTCTTACCCTTGATAATTTGGTGGTATTATGGTGCACTGATCTCCTGAGTCAACCATGGCCCTGTACTGCTGAAATTTTGATGTGCCAAGCCACTAGATATACACATCCCAATAGGTTCTCTTATCTCCATTATCCCTTACCTCCCCCTGGTGAAAGTCAGGGCACCCTTAATTGTGGGAATATGCCCACATGTACAGCTGGCACAATGTCTGGTACCACAATTAGAATCACTGTTGGAGCTATTAGAGTTGTTCTGGGAAAGTGAGGAAGTGACAGCTACCCTTCTGGTATTGTTACCTCAGGCTCTACTACTCTGCAGCTCCCATAATCTCCTGAAAAGATCAGAAGTTGGTTGACCATCCCATCTGTTCATGTTCTCACCAAACTGATCACATTATACAGATATTCCCACGTGATTGCCTCTGTTGTCTATTCTGGTTTTGCTTATTATGCAATGGCCTTCTTGAAGGACCTCTGTTTCTGACAGTTGAAACTTGTATCCATCTGGAGGATGAGGAATCGGCATCATCCCCCTTCATCAAGGTGAATCCTCCTTCAGCTCTTTCATGCAATTCTCAATCTTTCCAGTCAGAATTTCAATGGCTGAAACCAAAGAAGCATGTGTGGTCAGTGAAATGGACAACAGTAGGAGGCGCTCTATCGTAATTTCTTGCCACAATTTTGCTTGCCAAAATGGTAGTATAATTAAGAGGAGCTACCTTAATGAGCTTTTTGGCAAGGCCTGTTCCCACAGGAACTTCATCAGGATTCAGCGTGTTATGATCTCCATACATTACTTCTTTCCCAGTAAACTCTCTCAAATGTTTGATTCCCTCATGTATCATGTTGCAAGGCTTAGGGTTCCATGGTAAATTGTCTTTGCTAGGGTACCTTATGAGGACTGCCAGTAGGAGGCATGCTCACAGAGAAACCTTACCAAGGCACCTGCCTAAATGCCTGTCTATGCCTGTATTTTTTGAGAGTGTACCCAACTGGGAGGCCAACTTGTCACCTACCACTAAGGCTTGGGCTCCCATATCAAAACACCTGCCTAACCAGGACAGGTTTGGTTCAGTATCTCCTCTGATGCAATCTTTCCTTACATGACTAATTTCCTGTCTGGGTGCATTAGCTGACTGTATATCATCCTCCTCCTCATCATCTTCTTCTTCAGCTTGCTGTCCCCATGTTTCTTCTACAAGCCCCCATGCAATTTCCTGGAGTTCAGAGGCACTTCCAGCAGTTGTTAATTTACTAGGGATTATAATCTGTTCTACATCTCCATTATCTGTGTGTGGTCTCATGAGGTCTGCCAGACTTTTAAGGCTAACCTTCTCTTCCTCATCAGAAGGATCTTTCTTAACAGAGGGTCCCTCAGCAGAAGGATCCTGACCTTCTTCTGCACCTTCTGCAGCACCTGCACCTCCTCCTGTGGCTCCTTTGAGCTTTCTGGTGGGAGTAGCAAATAAATTCACTGGTTTATCTTTCACAATCACAGCAGAGTCAGCAGGATCAAAGAGATTCTGTGCAGAGACAGCAGGTACTCTTTGAGACCTTGTAGCCAGCACTGCTTCCATTTCAGCAGCAGAGGGTGGAAAAGACTGCACCTTGTTAATGGCAGCTGCCTGTGTAACCATGGTAGCCATTTCAGGTCCTGGCAGAGTTCCTGCAGCTACTGGCTCATAGTCAAAGCTATCAGCATTCTTGTAATCTTTCACCTGTCTGCATTTGATAGTCAGCTCCTGTATGCTCTAATCAGAATCAGAACCGATCTCCGGATCACTCTAGGCTCTTCTGTGCTTTCTTTTACATCTGTGCAGAGTACTAGAGCAAATAGCTCTATGTCTCTCTCGACATGGTGCTACCAGCAGGCATACGATTGTTACTACAAACACTAGATTCAGGCATAGCATATAAATCAATTTAGGGTTCTAATTGTTCACATAACCTTCTGCATTATGAATAACAAATTCATATGCTTCTGCTGGCATATTTACAGTTGAGTGGCCATAACCCCCTATTCCAATAAATTCAGAACAGTACTCAACGACTTCCTTCAACTTGAAACACAAAGAAACAGTTTATATGCCATATATCTTACAATTTTATCTATCATAGTAGAAACAGCCCATTTATAAATCACCACACTTAGAAAAGAATATAAGATGCCACAGGACCCAAGGCAGTTTCATTTTGCTTCCTAATTTGAGCAGAAAGAAGAAATTGCCTCGTGTTGGAGCACCAATATATATATATTGTTACCGTGTAGAGCTGGAAGCCCCCTCTCACACTGACAATAACCAGGCTAACTGAGTCCAGAAACAAACGAAGCTGTATTTACAAGCAAAACTACAATCTATAACAAAATGCAATGAATATGCACAAATATACACTATTCACAACATTTACAAATATGTACAATCAATAGAAAAACACAACAAAGCCCTCCGGCCCGGAGAGGGGCTATGCTTCTTCCCCTCCCTCTTCCCAGAGCAGGCAAAAGGGAAGAAAGCCATGAAGCAGAGAGAGGTTTGTTAAACTTAGCTAGTCAAGGTCAGTATGTGAGTGTGTGTTATATCCAGCCAGAAGAAGAATGGAGCAGACAGACTGAGAGAGACAGACTGCCTGACTTCCCGTACCTTGTTTGGAGTACTAACTCTTAAACATTTCTATCTCTCCAATGGAATTGTTTAGAATAATCATTAGTTTGCTTTCTTACACCCAATAGTGATTTATTTACAATCTTTTACTTTTCTGCTCAAACTTTGTGAGGAAAAATTAAAGACACAGTCTTAAAGCCATCACAAAACTGTGATAAATCACAGAGCGTGCTGGTGTATGCCTCAAGCCCAAGTGAAAAAGCACACAGCTGGTTTCATAAAAATGCACAAAAGATACACTTTTTAGAGTAACCTCTGCTCTGAAGTGTATTTCCTTTTGCTGTCATACCTGTATCAGCTTTTTATCTCCCTGATCAATCCCAGGCTGTGGGGTTTTTTTGCCTGTGATTGGAGCTGAAGATCGTGTGAAAATAAAACCAGAAATCACACAGGGAAGGTGGAGAGAACCCCTAAACATAATTGGATAAAAATGGTTCTGTGATCCCTAAATTGGAGGAAACACCTCAGTTGTTGCTGATTGGCAACAGAAGCAAACCTTTTTCCTAAAAACAGAACTTAATCTAGCTGCCTAACAGATAGACTCATGTCCTTCTCAGAAGAAAAGCAAATGGGTTACCTAAGAGTTTTATGTTTATCAAGGAAAGCAGTCAAAAATTATTTCTTTTCCCATTTCTGTTTACATGTGATTAAAACATAGGGCTAGAAACACATTTATATAACATAAACATTTGCATATTCTGCAGTTTCAAAGGAGTAGCTTCTTTCTGTATCTTTTATCACTATTAATAAATTGCCTGTAGGATTATATTTCTATTGCTACATTTTTAATGGAACATTTCAGTTCCTCTTTAGATTTGTGCAGCTGCAGGGTTTTTCACCCATATCCACACCCCTAGGTGTAGATGTTTGCCATCATATTTACTTTTTATTAAGTAGAATAAGTTTAAATTTTTGCAGCGTTATTATTAGGCATATGATTAATCTTATTTATGTAGACATGCAGGATTTTTTTTTCTCAAAAGACAGTCCATTATTTAGCTATTTGCATTTGTTAATTATTTTTTTTCAAATAATAAACTAATCAAACAACAAAACCAAACCACCAAACTATATGAGAAGAAACTACTCACATCAAGAAATACAAGTAAGAAGACATTGCTGTGGATATTTTCTCTGATGTTAGTTTCTCAACACCTGAAGCTACAGAATAAGCACGAGTGCCCTTATAAACGAGCACAGAAGCTTCTTTCAGCAAGAGACAAATTCCCCGCAGCTTGCTTTGTGGAGGAAAACCTACCTGATTTGTACAGAAGAATACTGCTCTCTAGTGGAATACAGCAAAAGATTCTATGACCTCTGCTTACCTTCCTCTGCATTCTTAACTACTTGGAGATGAAAGGTAGCTTAGCATCGTCTAGTGATCGGTACTGGTTGTTGATGTGGACAGGCCAAAGGGCCTGTGAGTAGACTCGGGGTTGTCGCTTTACGGGGTTAAGCTAGTGGAACTATATTTTTCAGCTAATTTTAGGTTTTTTTTGCATATTAGGGTTGAGGGGGGTCCTGTTCAAGTCCAGGCCGCTCATGCCGGCCCAGTCTTTCCTGCCGGCCCGGTCCCGTCCGAAGGCCTTTCTGACGTAGTACGTCACCTGTCCGATTGTCGTCCGAATGCTCTGTCCAAAAATTGCACTGCCTTAATGCACCGGCCTGCAACGATTGGCTGTCCCACCGGAAGTCCTTCAGGCCGTGTCATGACTTCGTCCTGCCGGACAGGCCCGGACGTCCGGCCGTCACTGCCGGGCCACTTCCGGCCCGGCCGGACGTGACGGACAGGAAGGACCTGCCATCCGTATGGCGTCCTGCCTGCTCTTAAGGCCTGCCTTCCTTCGTTTCGCCTTCCATCCGTCCTGACGTTGGACTGCCGGCGGCAGGCACGCGGACACGGACGTTGGCACGTCCTGCCTGGCCGGGCGATTTCAGTAGGCATGTCTGATTATGTGCCTGCCCGTATTCCGTCCCGCATTTGTGCCGGACGGCACTTATGGAGTCAGGACGTCCCGCAGGCTGGACACAGCAACAATGGCCTGCCAGGCAGGCCGTGCAATGATATGCCGTCCTCGGCCTGAATTCACGGCACGGCCTGCCAGGCAGTCAGGCACGGCCGGCTGCCTGCACGTCCGTCCTTCCGTCCAAATCCCTCCTTCCCTTCCTTTCCTTCCGTTTTCCGTACATTAGTCCTGCCTTTCCGTAATCGGACTGACGATTTACCCGGCCGGCCGATGGCAGGCCGATCTGCCGTTGTCCCGGACGGCACGTATTATTTCATCCGTTAGGGGTCAGTTGGGACGGCACGGGCGGGTTGTCCTTCTGCCTGTGGCCGGTCCTTCGGAAGGCTGTTGGACTTACGGCCCAATTGTTCATGCCGGCCGATCATGTCCGTCCGCTTTCTGCCGGTCCTGCAGGCCTTCACGGCATTCCTGACGTGCTGACGTGCCACTGACGTCCCGGTGCGTGATGCACCGGCTCGGACGGTCACGGCAGGCATGCCGGGCCTTCCTTCCTCTTCATTCCTGCCTGTCCTGCCGGCCGGCCTGTGGCTCCGGTCGGTCACGGCGTCCTGCCTTCCTTCCTGCATTCCTGTCCTGCCCCCGGACACGGCCGCGCCTTCCGTCCTGCAGCGCCTTCCGTGTCTTCCGTCCTGCCTAATTCCTTCACATCCGTTCCTAAGTGCCTTCCCCATCACGTCCTTTCTTTTTCCTATCTGCCTTCCGTGACGTCATTCTGAATTTCCTTCCTTCACCTGCACTTTCGATTACGAATGCCTTTGAATTCCTTCCGAAGTCCGTCACTCCCACAATTCCTGCCGCTTCCAAAGGCCGTCCTTCCAGTCCCTCCCATCCGGCCGTGCCATATTCAGGCAATGTCCAGTAACGTCACTGCAACTTCCTTCTGTCCGGCCTTGCCGTAGCAACCTTCCACTTCCGTTGGCCTTCTGAATTCCGTATCTAAGTCCTTCCTGTAGAATTTACCTGTCGAATTCCATGCCTTTCCGTAATTCCTTCCTCCTTGCGAATGCCGTCCATCGCCGATATTGCAGGGTTTGGCGTCGGCCGTATTCCTGCCTTCCCTGCCTTCCCTTCCGTCCGACTTTCCTGCAATGTGCCGAAGTATGCCTTCCTGCCTATAGGCAGGCACTGCACGATGGTCCTTACCTGCATTCCTTCCTTCTTATCCTTCGTGCATTACGTCGCACTTACTTACACTCCGTGCATCCTTCCGTCCTGCGTCCTTGCCGTCTGCCTTCCTGCGTTCATGCTGAAGTTCACTGCCGTCCTGCCTTTCGGATATACCGAATGCGTCGGTAGGACGTCCGTATTACCCTTCCATCCGAATTCTTACGTTTGCCTTCGCCAAAGTCCTGCCTTCCATATTTCCTGCCTTAAGTCCCTCCGGCCTGCCGCCGGCCCATGGCCTGCCGTCCTGCGGCCTGCCTTCCATTCACTTCCTTCATTCCTTACGTCCCGGCCGTTGGTTGTTTTTGGGCCCTGCAGGCCGTCTCTCACGTCACGTTAAGCCCGTCATTCCGATTGCCGGCCGGTTCGGACGTCCTTTAATGACTTCCTTCCGATTCCTTTCGTTTTCCTTCCTTCAGTAGGCCGTCCTTCCTTTCCGAATGGCCCGTCTTCCGTAGTTCTCCGGCCTATGCGATTTGAAGTTGGGCGTTCACGTGTCGTAGGCCTTCATGCCGTCCTCGCCGGCCGGCCGGCCGGCACGGCCGGACAGGAAGTCCTTCATTCAACTGCCGGACGGCAGGCGTCAAGGCACGGACACTTCCGGCCGTTCCGTCCGAATTCCGAACATGCCCGTTGGTCCTTCAGGTCGTATCAGGACCGCGCATTCCTGCCTGTCCTTCTTCCTTGCCTGCCGATACTGTTGCCGTGCCCAAATCCTGCCTGCGTCATGCGCCGTCCGATTGCTGCCGGCCGAAGTCCGTACCTTACGAAGGCCGGCCGGCCCGTCCAGTGCTTGCCTGCCTTCCGGCCTTCCTACTGCCTTCCTGCACGTCCTGGTCTATCTTCCTTCCTTCCGTACTGCCGGCCTGTCCTTTCCAGCCTGACTTCCTTTCCGGCCGGCCGTGCACGGACGGCACGTACTCCGTACGTGCCGCCGGACGGCCGGCCCGCGGCCGGCCGCCTTCCTTCCTTCCGGCCGGTCTTCCAGGCACTGCAGGCCGGCACGGCCGTCCTGCCTTCCTTCCGGCAGTCCTTGCACTGCTCTGCCTTTCCTTATGGTCCTGCCTTACCCTATTCCTGCCTTGCTTCCGTCTTCGGCCTTCCTTCAGTTCCTGCCGTCCGGCCTTCCTGCTGCCTGCACTTCATCTCCGGTCAAAATGGGGCCTGCCGTAACAATTGACGGCCTTGCGTCCGGCGGCCGTCAATTTATGCCGTCAGTCCTGCCGGGCTTCTTATTATTTCCTTCCGTCCGTCTGACTAATGAATGCCGTCCTTCTTGCAGTTACTTGCCGTCCCGGCCTTCCTTCGTGCACAGCTTCCTCTCCCTGCCGTCCTGCCTGCCGTCCTGCCGTCCGTCCTTCTTCATTAAGTCCTGCCAGTCCTTCCGGTCCGATTACACGTCAGGCCTTGCCGTTTTCCGTACGGAAGTCCGTCTGGCCCTATAGGCCTTCCGTTTTCACCTTCAGCATTATTCCGGCCGGTGCGTTAGGCCTGCCGCCATTTGGCCGGTAACACGCGCACGGGCCCAATGGCCGGCAGGACAAAGGCCGTCAGTCCGTCACTTGGCAGGCAAATGAACGGCCCACTTTGGTACGGACACAGGCCGTAGGTCCGGCAGGGCAAGTACTTTGGACCGTCCGGCACGTTGTTGGGCTTAGGCCGGCGCGTTGGAGGCCGTACTTAGTCACGCTGCCGGGCGTGCTGGCTATCTTTCTTTCTTTCTGTTCTTTCCCTTGCTTTCTTTACTTTCTTGCTTTCTGTCGTTCGTAGTCTCTCTGGGCGTTCTTGTACGTCTTTAGGGGCTTTCTCAGTTCTGTGCTGTGATGGCTGTTCTTGTGTCTGGCAGGTTCCTTTCGTTCTTTTCTTTTTCTTTCGTTCTTCTTTCTTTCGTTCTTTCTGCGTTCTTTCTTTCTCTCTCTTTCTCTTCTTTCTCGTTCTTTTTCTCTTCTTCTTGCTTGTCTGCTTTCTTTCTTCTTTCGTTCTTCTCTCTTCTTCTCTTTCTTCTTCGTCTCTTTTCGTTCTTTCTTCTTCTTAGTTCTTCCTTCTTTCTTCTTTTCTTTTCTTTCTGCCTCTTCTTCTTTCTCTCTTTCTTTCTTTCTTTCTTTCTTTCTTTCTTCTTCTTTCTTTCTTCTTTCTTCTTCTTTCTCTTTCTTTCTTTCTTTCTTTTCTTTCTTTCTTTCTTTCTTTCTTTTCTTTCTTCTTTCTTCTTTCTTCTTTCTTTCTTTTCTTTCTTTCTTTCTTTCTTTCTTTCTTTCTTTCTTCTTTCTTTCTTTCTTTCTTTTCTTTCTTTCTTTCTTCTTTCTTTCTTTCTTTCTTCTTTCTTTCTTCTTTCTTTCTCTTTCTTCTTTCTTTCTTTCTTTCTTTCTTTCTTTCTTCTTTCTTTCTTTCTTTTCTTTCTTTCTTTCTTCTTCTTTCTTTCTTTCTTCTTTCTTTCTTCTTTCTTTCTTTCTTTCTTCTTTCTTTCTTTCTTTCTTTCTTTCTTTCTTTCTTCCTTTATTTCTTTCTCTTTCTTCTTTCTTCTTTATTTCTCTTTCTTTCTTTCTTTCTTTCTTTCTTTCTTTCTTTCTTTCTTTCTTTCTTTCTTTCTTTCTTTCTTTCTTTCTTTCTTCCTTTCTTTCTTTCTTTCTTTCTTTCTCTTTCTTCATTCATTCTTTCTTTCTCTTTCTTTCTTTCTTTCTTTCTTTCTTTCTTTCTTTCTTTCTTTCTCTTTCTTCTTTCATTCATTCTTTCTTTCTCTTTCTTTCTTTTCTTTCTTTCTTTCTTTCTTTCTTTCTTTCTTTCTTTCTTTCTTTCTTTCTTTCTTTCTTTCTTTCTTTCTTTCTTCCTTTCTTTCTTTCTCTTTCTTCTTTCATTCATTCTTTCTTTCTCTTTCTTTCTTTCTTTCTTTCTTTCTTTCTTTCTTTCTTTCTTCCTTTATTTCTTTCTCTTTCTTTCTTTCTTTCTTTCTTTCTTTCTTTCTTTCTTTCTTTCTTTCTTTCTTTTCTTTCTTTCTTTCTTTCTTTCTTTCTTTCTTTCTTTCTTTCTTTCTTTCTTTCTTTCTTTCTTTCTTTCTTTCTTCGTTTCTCTTGCCTTCTCTTTCTCTTCCTCTTTCTTCCTTCCTTCCAAGTTCCTTCTGAATTCCTTCTAATTTTTTCTGAATTTCTTTCTTCTTTTCTTTTTTTCAATTCAATATCTGCTGTGTATACCAAGAATGTAGAACTAAATATTTAATTTACACAGGAACTCACAGTAATTTAGCTGGCATAACATTAATTTGGAAGTGATTCATTGTTACCTTTATACACATGGAAATTTTTATAATGTCTGTCTCTGGAATTTGTAGTGGTAATATTTATATTCAGTATTTGCTTTCTGTTGGGGTCATTGCCTCCTTTATAGTAGGGAAGGTTTGCTGAAGCAAGGACTGAGTTTTAGAAATTATTCCTTATACTCCATCTGTCTCATTGGGTGGGACACTTTGAAAATATATGCACAAAATGTGGTGCTTTCAGTTTCCTTCCTCCAGGGCTAGTTGTAGTTCTGTCATCTGTTTGGCTAGACTTGATTACATCATGCTTCCTTTGACAGCTTTAATCGCTATCACTTCTCACAGCAAACCTGTGATCTAGTGAATTGCCATGCTGAACATACTCAAAATGGGCATGTAGTGCAGGACTGAAATGAACCTGGCCTAGAATGTGCTGTAAGTGTTCATTCAAAATTGTGTGCATTGCTTTGAGGAATTACAGTGTTAAACCTGGAGCCAGATGTTTTTTTTAAGATTTATTTTCAATGTACCTTGTCCCTTAGGTATTGGAAAGTAACTTAAAACATCATCTGCAAAAAAAGATAATTAGTCTGTGCCTATAATGCCTAGTTCTTATTTTGTATCTTATAAATGGGGTAGTCATGATAAGCTAATGCAGGAATTTTCTGAACAGTATCTCACTGAATACTTGTTTCAGGCACCTACTTTTCAGATTGTTGAAAAAGGCACAGGAAAGATCTGTAACTAAATATGATTTTTTTTTCTTTAAAAGAATTAAATAGCATCTGTAATCAAAAGCTCCGCAGTACACTATCAAGCAAACAAAAACCTCTGGAGTGTTAGAGGCAAGGAAAATAAGCATAGGATGGTTCAAGAGGATTGTCAGCCTCAGACTTTTTTCTCATTTCTTATCTACAGAACATCTTCATCATCCATGTAAGGATTAAAATGTAAAAATTTCTAAATTTTAATTCAGAAATTCAGATGATATTAAAGTGAACAGCACCTAACCACAATGGACATTTTTGTCTTTTCTGGCAAATATAAACTGTTCTCCATCACCACAATTTTCAATTGCTACATCTATGCTAGGCTAGAATCAGCCTTAAAAACATGGGTGAATTTGTCTTTGAAATACAGGGGGGTTAGGATGGAAAGGGAATTAAGGTAAAAAGAGGTGAAGCGTTAAAATGACATAAGAGTTATACTGATGCTAGGAATAGAATGCAAATCTTTTGCCTCCTACTCTTGTGCATTGACCAAAATGCTATGTTTCCTTCCCTGGAGTATTTACAGTATTTAATTTCACTGGTAATAGGAAGTTTTCCTGGGGGTGTAAGGAATAACTCTAAAAGGAGAGTATAAATAAAAACTATCTGGAATAGAGGAAAATAGAGGACCAAATAATCTGGAAAATCTGGTAAAGTAATATAGAACAAACAATGAAGTATATCTAACATGCAACAGTTTTAATTTGTTTTGAAGCACACACAGCAGACCAGTCCCTTATAATTCTCAAATCCCTTTAGCACTTGAATTGCAGTTTGCAAAACACAGAGATTCATTCATGTAACATGAACACAAAGTCATTTGGGTGATATCTTAAACTTCTCATTCTGCAATGAATATTGACATTTTCTTATTAGAAATATAAAGATTGAAAAAGGACTGGGCACTACACAGTTTTTAGACTGCGTCTTTTATCTGGAATTATACCTCCAAGAATCCTGGAGTCCACAGTTGTGTTTTCAATTTTGCAAAAATTGAGTGATTTCAACAGGTCTTGTTCTCAGAGTTCCTGAAAGTTTCCACATCGCAATGACAAGTTGCAACCATGTGCTAAATTCAATAGAAACATCAGGTCTGTTATCAAAGGAAGCAGCCCCTGTTTGTTTCTTCATGATAACATTATAATATCTTTGTTCTTATTATCAATAAATCAGTATCTCTGTCTAGATTCTAAATACCATTTTTCAGAAGGGAGAAAAAAAAGAAGAACACACAAGGCAAGATGAAAGGAATACAATAAAGGAAGTGCTAAAGCAATACAGGAATTAACTTGGAATCCCTTGTGTTTGTTGACCCTCAATAGTCTAGTTAAAGGCTGTCAAATAGACCTTTAGAGTTAATATTACCATT
Source organism: Indicator indicator (assembly GCF_027791375.1). Taxonomy (NCBI): domain Eukaryota; kingdom Metazoa; phylum Chordata; class Aves; order Piciformes; family Indicatoridae; genus Indicator; species Indicator indicator. Next base: position 51,596,987 of record NC_072053.1, on the reverse strand, counting down.
CCCACACTTTTTAGAGGTCATGCTGACTTGCTGCATTGATTCTAAGATATACAAGGTAGAGCATTTGCAACAGTACAATGGAGGTCTTTCAGATGTTACAAAAAAGAAACCACAGACATGGGTGTGATCGGTGGGAGACAAGGACTACTGTTTCATAAATCCCTCGAAGTCCATTTCATAGATGTTACTTAGGATGTCAAGAACCTGATCCATTTTTTTATCTTTTTTTCTCAGCATCTTCAAGGATTTGGAGGGGAAGTAATGAGGTGGTGTGTTGTCAGTTCATACAAACCTATCTTCTATGAGTGTTAAACTCCTAAACCTCACTACTGTAAATGCAAAACAAGCATTCAGTTTGGGTGAAGCTGATAAAAAGAGATGATTTGAGGTAGGTGGACTTTTAATGAGGAAATAAGACAAAAAAATAATCTAGGCATTTTTTGTTGTCTGTAATTTGGCAACCTCTTGGAGATGCAGTTGCATCTGAAGGTTTGTAGACCAAGACACATAAGTGCTGCAACTTCTTTATTATATAATTCTTGACCAAATCCCTATGTCTCTGCTGGATCTATGTCTTTTGTTAGGATTATACACAAATGAACAAACTGTATGTTGATTTGACCTTTAAACTTGTGATCATTTAGAGTTCTCCACACACTAAAGAGATTTCGAGCAGTTGAAGAAGAGTAACACATCACATATGGACAGCGTTCAATTAATCCTGGTTCCTTTGGACTGGAGAGAGATCCAGAGAAATATTTCTTACTGGAGGAATCATCAAAATTCTATGACAACGTTTTCTATTGAACAAGCTGAATTATTATATAAAATAAAATAATTCTATAAACAATCCAGTGGTGTTTGGGAAGTCTATTGTTTAGGCCATCACTTATATGTTTATTCTAGTCTGTTATATTTATACATGATCCCTTAGTGCAATGTAGTTTTGTCTTGCTGAGTACACTGCTTTAAATGACTTTCGTAATCTGGGTGAAAGAGAATCTCCTAGAAGAATCTTACTCTGTTTAGAACAGTTATGAGCATCAAGTTTCTAAAACTGTAAGGTTTAGAGGGAGAAACTGTAAAGTAAAAAAGGTGATTCTGCTAACTATTGTGGTTGCTTCAGATACTTATCTGGAATATTTAAGCAACAACTTACATTTCATTCAAAGCAATGAATGAGCCAGAATTTGAGCCACACATTGTTAAGTTTGTTAAAGGCAGAGTAGATGACTGGCATTACATTACATACATGGAGGAAATTAAAAAAAAAAGGCAGAAAAATATCAGAGATAGTATTTAATGTCATTTTCAGTACCGCAAAAGACAGTAGTTTTAGATATAAACTTTGTTATTCCTGATACTGTTTGACAAGAAAACTCATGGGGATATTTTGATTTGCTGTTTTGATTGCTGCTTTGTAATTTTTACGTGAAAAATAATTTTGGCATATATTAGACTAAAAAGAATGAATTTGGCTGGCAGATTTGTAAGTGTGGTAAAAGCTTTGAATACTAAATCTTACTCCCTCTTCTCTGCTGTCGTATGTGCCGCTTCCACTTATTGGGAAACATTGTATCTGTTTTAAAGGCAGTGAATGGCTGAGCTCAGGTGCATAAAAACAATCAAGGGGCTTGAGCACCTGAACAGACTGACAAAAGTTAGGGTTGCTCAGCCTGGAGAAAAGAAGGCTCTGGGGAGACCTTCTAGCAGACTTCAAGCACCTGAAGGCGACCTGCAAAAGAGATGCAGAGAGAGACTAGTAGGCGGTGTAATGGTAGGATGAGGGCTAACAGTTTCAAACTGAAAGAGGGTGAGTTTAGATTAGATATTATGAATAAACTCTTTACTGTGTGAATAGTGAGAAGCTGAAACAGATTCCCCAGAGAATTTTTTGATGCTCCCTCCCTCTAGGTGTTCAAGGCTAGGTTGGATGTGTATTTGAGCAAGGTAGTCTAGTGGAAGGTGTCCCTGCCCATGGCAAAAGGGTTAGAACTGCATGATCCTTCAGGTCCCTTCCAAGCCAAACTATTTCATCACTGCAAACAAAAACCTTAAACATTTACTATGATAAATGTGATGTGTCTAATGATGGATTTAAATTCCTGATTGTAACTAATGAAATATTTACAGTGGAATCTTATGAGAAAAAAGCATATTAGAGTTGAAGTTTTCCTGGCTTGTCCATTTCCATTAAAAAGAGTAAGATTTAGTCAGAAAACAGATGAACAACCAATCCCAACAGAGTGGTAATTGTGAAATTTAATGCTTACCTGAATGACTGTTCTGTCTGAAAGTTCAACCACTTAATAAGAAACTGAAAATAAGTAGATACTTTATTTATTTCCATTTCTCTTAATAAGGTTAGTCATACATAGTTGAGGATCGATACAGGTACTGAAAATGTCATGGTCTTTTTTGATCAGCTGCAAAAAGGATGTTAGCAACAATCCCTTGATTGTGATGCTGGCGAAAGGTTAATATCAGATAAAAAATTGTTATATTGTTTCCAAGTCCTGTTCATTTCTGCACTGACTTTAAGTTGATCATTAACTAAAACTCAAAAAATACACTTTGTTTAATCTTAAAAAGTCAGTTTTCACTCATGAGTCAAAGCTAGTCAAAACATACTGGTCAATACCAGTCAAAAAAGACTGAAAGCAAACTGTGGTAAGATTCATAACAAAAGGATAAAATATCAGGTCTGCTCTTTCCTGTACTGGATGCCATCAGCCTTCTGGAAATCCCTTTTCTGTTAATTCTTTCAACCATGTGGCAGTTTGGGCTGGGTGCCCCCTGCCACTGCCGCATGAGATACACCTTTGGTGTCCCGGGTGCCTACCCAATAGGGGTGGACGCAGGAAACGGCGTATTTCTACCCATAAATCCTGCGCCCTATAAAGCCATCTGCAGAGTCATTCTCTTCCTCTTTCTTCCCTCTCTGCTCCCATGGGAGATGTTGTCTCTTATCGGGTAATGCTGGGGGAGTATCTCAGGCCTCTTAGGCCTGACTAGGCCTAATGCCAGGAGGAGAATGGAGGGAGGGGTGGGGGGGAGGCAGTCTCAGACCTGGCCAGCCTGAGACTTGCCTAGCAGCGGGAGCGGGGGGGGGGAAGGGAGAGCCCTGAGGGATTGGCTAGACCCTCCGGTGGGAGGAGGGAAGGATTGGGAAACCTCTGGCTACTATGTAGGGGACTCTGTATGCTTTGGAATGTTCTTTGCCACCATGCTGTGTAGTTTTTTTTCTGTATTTTCACCAATTGCTTTTCCACTTAAACTTTCCATCACTCTCCAATCCGTTTGCATGTGTCATTCTTTTGTCCCTTTCAGGGCAAGAGATGTTCTGACTGGCCTCAAACCAGCACAAACCACAATAATCAACTATGAATTAGTACAAAAGAAAAAGGAGAAGAGAAATACTATGCAGAAATAACAGAAATAGGAGGAGGTAACAAATTTCTTTACAGCTGACTACCTTCTATGTACCTGACCTTCACACTACCTAAAGATTTCCTGTGATGTGCTTTGTATTCTTATGGTAGCAGACCTTTAAAAAACCTGGGGAAAGTACTTATTTTTTACCTTTATCTTTTGGTTGAAAATCTTCAGTAACTGCTGCAGTTGCAATGATTTAAAGCTAGTATGCAGCAGCAGAAACACCTGTTTGGATTCAGTGTTTTGAATGTAACTATGACATTTTAGGTTTGATATTTCTGAAGGATGACTTACTTTAATGTTATTATGAACTTATAAACATCTCTCACTGCTCTCCAGGCAAGAGTCCTTGCTTTACAGCATAAAAAAGTTTAGTAAACTTAATTAGAGAAAACAGAAGTCAAATTTTCCTCCTAAATGTTTTTACTATATTCACTATTAAAGCTTTCTATTGTGGAAAATTAACCAAAAAATCATTGATCTGCCAATAATAGTCAACTTTACTTAATTCATGAACAATTTATAGGCAATTCTGGAAGTCAAATTTAAGATCCTAGACTATGTAATAAGCTTTTTAAAAAGTCTTTGAGTTTCCTGGTGAAAATCAACACTCCAGAATTCATTTTTTACCTTATAAAAAAAATGTTCTTCTCAAAAAAGGGTTATGAAAATTGTATAGATGATAAGCAGTTATCTATGGAGGCCAATGCAGGTATTTCAAACGTGTCACATATACACTGACACATTTTGTACTATAATAAAAATAGAAGTAGATACACTTTTGGACTGTATGCTTTAAAAAATGCAGTGTGGGCCAACTGATACAAGTGAGCTTTAGTAAAATTAACTGTTTTCCAAATTTCAGTCCACAGAGTAATGATATTGCATAATAGGCAAGATACTTCTTTCACACTTTGCAAATGTCGGAAAATTTTACAAAAGCAGCGTAAACATTTTTAATAAGCGATCCCTTAAATCTGCTGCTGATATTGAATACCATGTTGCTGTCATGCCAGCTTTGAAATGAGTCCTGTCTACAGCAAAGTATTACAGGGCTTGAAGTTCAGATTATAACATAAGAGGCTTCCTTTTCCAGTTGTTTCTTTCAGTTTATAGATTTGGGGTGTTGGTCTCTTCTGCTAGGTTGGCTTATGCGGTGGCTGGGTTGGGGGGGAATCATTTTATCTCTGACTTTGGCTGCTGCTTCTGCATTTTGCTGAGCTTTTCTGCAAATAGGCTAAGGTAATTGTGTATTGTGTAATTTCACAGAGCCACAATAAAACTCTTTATCTCAACTCTTTATTTCAACCAAGATGGGGTTTTTTGTGTTACTTTCACTCCCTTCTGTGTGGGGAGAGAGGGCAGTTTGAGAGAGGAGGCTGTGTTAATCCAGGACAGGACCACATGTTTTAGAAAATACAGTGTGTGCAGACTGATATTAGAGAGCTTTAATAAACATGATCGTATTCCAGATTTCAGTCCACAGTGTGATGATATTACATAATAGGCAAGATACTTCCTTCACACTTTGCAAATATTGGAAAATTTTACAAAATCAGTGTAAACATTCTTAACAAGTAATTTCTTATCTCTGTGTTCCTGTAATTGTTTCATTTTTTTCAGCTTGGACACCCTTCAAATTCTAAAAAAGTGAATATGTCTTAGTATCTAATGTCTACAAATTCCTGAAGGTATACAAGGCCTGTTAACCCTAATAGTCTGTCCCTTATTTAGAGACAAAAGTTTAATCCTCATCCATTATAAAATTCTTGTAGCATAATGGGAAAAATATGCATAATTAACACTGAGTTTATCTGTGGGATACATCTGAATCATTCTGCTTAACAGACGTCCTCTCTGAAAAGAATTACATGGATTTCTCGCATCTTTCTCCCCTATACACATTTTCAGAGTATATTTGTATATGTCCAGTTTACTGTTTATTTGTATTTTCTACTTCCCAACTCTGTCAAAAGCACAGTAATGTTGACTTTACAGGGGACACTAGCATTCAAAATCTTTGCAAAATGGGCAGACACACATCTTGTAAATCATCAAACCAGAAGCTTTTTGAATATCAGTATCTAGGATTTGGTTATTTTCTTTGTTTATTTTTGCTTATTTAGACAACTTTTTGACTATTTTGAAGATGACTCAAATTTCTTAGTCATTCTAATATGTCTGAAGTTCTGTAGGTAAGACCATAAAGGTAAAAATATATTTGACTTAATAAATATACTATCTGTATTTCTCAGCTATTTTACCATCTTGACATATAACCTGCACTGATGACATTGTAACATGCTTTACATAATTTCATTAAGTGAATAGCTTAAGACTGAGAGTTCTAAAATTCTCAGGGAGAACTTATCTAGGATGCACTTTGATGAACATGATGGAGCTTAATCTTTATGCATCTACAACATTATAATTTCCAATATGTTTTGAGTCCTAATTTGGTCCTGTTCCAGGTGCTATTAGTGTTGCTTGGCATTGAGAAAACAAGAATCTTGGAAACAAACATGTATCTCAGGAAGCAACTGTTTGCTAGTAGAGAACTATCTGGATACCGTGAAAAGCAACAGATATGTGTTCAAGGATAAAAATGGGATTATTGTCTCAAACCTATCTTCCAATGAACTGTTTTATTTCTAAATAATGGAAATCTGCTCAGGTACTGCAATGCTGACAAGACAATAATAGCAATAAGAGGAAGATACAAGCATTTAAGGAGCTCCTTTTGTCCAGGGACAAGCAGAATATGCTAGTATACAGGACAACGGTTTGGAATTAAGAACAAGCATCCTCTTCTTGGATTTGCTAACAATTTACAAGTATTGAGCAGATTACTGAATCATCGGCACCTCCCATCTATCAAATTTTAATGTTGTCTTCTGTATCTTGCTTTAAGATCTATGGATGTAAAGAACAATATAGGATATAGGGATTCATACTATATACAGTTATTTCAATCCAAATGTAATACGAGTTACTGAGGAAACTATATTAATAGGCTGCATTTTAAAAGTGCTTCTTATTTTGAGACTTTTTTTTCTGTCTGTGAAAATATGACTCTTCCCCTCTTTGCTGATTACAACCAAGTTTTGTTGTTCACCAGTAAAATTAGTGTCTAATCACAAGTTGGTATAAAACTGCTTCCCCATGCAATATTTGTAAAGATAAGCTTGATGCTGGAATATGGGTTTTTTTAAAGTCTATTTCCAATGTCTAGTTATATGCATTATTTTATTAGGTACGTAAGAATTAACTTCCTCTATATCTCTTACTAGTGTCTCATAAGGATCACAAGACTAAAAAGGATTCATTTCACATTGATTCCTTTTTTTTTTCCTTTTCTTCAGAGCCCTGCTTCTTACTGAAGTTCAGATTCTCCTTAGAATTATGCTAAAAGTACAAAATTTTGTCACAGTTGTTTAATCCAGGTATATTTAGAAGGAACTATTAGGAGTGTGGTTTGGATTAGGTTCCTTTAGCTCATTGCCAGGTGTAAGAAGACAGGAAACAAAGATGTTGAAGAAAGTAAATATCTTCATATTATATGTCATCTATGAAGGGTTTGACCTCTTGTTCAGGTCATGCTACATTTTAGTGTTGGAATAGGAAAGTGGGCACAACTTGTATTCCTTAGACACTGAAACTTGTATGAAGCATGTAAGTTCTCCCTTGAACCTGTTTTTTTATTGCCAAATCATGTCCTGCTTTACATATGGAGTTTGTGCCTCCTTAACTATGTTTTGCTTTTGCTTGCTTTGTTTTGTTTCGTTTTGTTTTTCAGCCCTGTCCACATACAATGTTATGCAAGCAAGGCCATATGTCTTCTGTATTTTCTGGGGTCTGTCCTTCAGTGCAGATACAGGAGGCTGGCGAAAATGAGTTAGCTGGAATCCTGAAGTGTTTAGGTGACACTACTGTGTCCTGGAAAAGGCATTAATAACCATCTAAATCTGACTGGCCACTGCCCTTTCTCCTTCCTCCCTGTTGCAGGGTCCAGGTTTGAGGTCGAGAAGCCAACAGGCGGGTGCCACTGAGGCTGCCTGGGAGAGGGTGTAAGGTGGACCCTCTGCCTCACATTTCACATAGATAACTGCACGTGTCAGAGGCTAGTCGAGAACGTGTGTACAGTTTGCCCGCCATGCAGCACTTTCAACTGATTTGCTATATTTGAACAGGTAATCTGCCATTGGGCCATTCAGTTTTCAAAAGGGGAATTTATAGGGGATGATTCGAGAGCCCACACCCTGTTCGTTATCGGGATGCGAGGCAGTGATAATCACCTACTTCATGCTTGTCTTCAGGGCAATTCCCTGCTTTTGTCCTAGTAGCAGCGTGTTGGGTCCTGGGTCACACCACAGCAGTGTGCTCTCTTTCTCTACTTCACTTCTTCCAATTTTGAGATTTGTGTTTGGATTATACCTGCCCTTTGGATTATAAATTGCAGATCTCTTTATTCAGCAAAGGTTTGGGTGACTGGAAGCTCAGCAGGTTGTGAGTAATTAAAGCCAATTTGCTTAGTTATTTCTTAAGTTTATAGACTGTTTATCTGTGGCTTAACTACACAGCAAGGCCGAGGGGGTCTGCCCTGCCTCCCGAGGTGGTATAACTGCTTGTTTTCATATTATAAGAGTTTCCAGTTTGTTCCTCTGTATTCCAAATTTCTGATTTTTCCAGACTGTTATTCTATTATTCATTAGCATCCTATCATGTGTAATCAACCTATCATTGACTGGGCAAATGAACCTGGATCAAATTAGCTCAGAAAAATAATTTTTTATATTTAATAAATCATATTCGTATTTTATCACATTTCCAGCTTATACATTTCATCATAAACTATAACATACTGTACTCAAAATTTATTAGGTCTGGCTTCACTGCAACCTGGAAAATTCCAGCTTTGTCTGCATCATGACACAATAATATCCTAGTTGAGGTCTGAACTGCAACTTTCAGCTCTCTGAATCTTTCTATTAGAAACGTTTTGGGATATATATATCTCACATATATCTCTGACAGCAGAGACTGGTAACAGAGTACTTTGATCCATTGTTAAGCACTAATCAAATCTGTATTTTAACCATTAAATTTTTTCAATCACTTTTGAAGTGAAGAATGAGAAACTGCAGAAGTAAAACTAGCAGAGCTGTTCAGTCTGGGTATTTTGTTTGTTTGTTTTGTTTTTTTTTTCTTTAGTTGTTCTTTTTGCTTCCCTCTCTTTATAACAATTTAAATTAATTACCTTGGGTCTAAATTTAATACTTAATCTCAGTCATAATGAAAAACATTTTTGGAAGAGTTAATAAATATATTCCAGACTTCTGTTGTGTTGGGTTTCTGGTAGGGCTGTAAGTCCAACACACAAAACTGACAAAACTACACTTATGTCTCTGGTTAGAAGTCACTCTGCTTGGCTAGATGTGTGGTTCATGATAAACTTTGTGTAACGTGAAAGAAAAGTAATAATTGTTTGGTTTTTTTTTTCCTGTTTCTTTTTATCAGAAAAATATATCCTGTCTAGACATTTGAGACTCTGGTGACTGGAACCTAACAAAGTGGCAACATATGACATACTATAGAAGATATACAGCAGAATAGACCATAGGTCTTTCTAGCCTACGGCTTCTTGTCTATAGAGCGTAGTGGCGGATCATAGCGAAATAATGTAGGAATTGGGAACGTGCCAAATATTTCCCTCAATTTGTCCTCCTAGATTCCAGCAACCAAGGCATAGGGACTTCCTGAATCAGATTTGCTCTTAGGCTGGTCACCTAAAAGAGCTCCTGAGAGATAAAATTATGAGACTGGCTCGTGATAGCTGACTAATAGGAAAGGAAATTACAGAATCACAGAATTAGTGAGGCTGGAAAAGACCTCTGAGATCATCAAGTCCAGCCTATAACCTAACACCACGACATCAGATAAACCATTCAATCAAGTGCCACATCCAATGTTTTCTTAAAGATCTCCACCACCTCCCTGGGCAGACCATTCCAGTGCCTAATCTCCCTTTCTGTGAGGAAGTGGTACCCAATATCTAACCTAAACCTCCCCTGGCACAGCTTCATACCTCTTGTCCTGTCATTAGTTGCCTGGGAGAAGAGCCCAAACCCCACCTGACTACAACTTCTTTTTAGGTAGTTGTAGAGAGTGATAAGGTCCCTTCTAAAACTCCTTTTCTCCAAGCTGAACAATCCCAGCTCCCTCAGCCTTTCCTCATATAACTTTCCCTCTAGCCCCCTAACCAGTCTCATTGCTCTCTTCTGGACCCACTCCAGCACCTTAGTATCCCTCCTGAAGTGAGTGGCCCAGAAGTGCACACAGTACTTGAGGTGTGGCTTCACCAGTGCTGAGTACAGGGGCAGAATTACATCCTTAGCCCGGATGGCCACTCTGTTCCTGATACAGGTCAAGATGCCATTGGTCTTCCATGTCACTGAGGCACGGTGTTGGTTCATGTTGAGTTGGCCGTCAACCAGTACTCCCAGGTCCCTCTCAGCCAAGATGCTCTCCAGCCACTCATTCCCCAGTCTGTAGCACTGCATGGAGTTATTGTGGCTGAAGTGCAGGACCCTGCACTTGGCCTTGTTCAAACTCACACTATTGGCCTCAGCCCATTTGTGTCAGTGTGAGCTGAAATTCCACCCCCCCCAGCCCCCCCCCCACCCCGAAAATAACCAGGCTAGCTCAGTCTGGAAGTGAATGAAAGCTGTATTTACAAGCAGAACTACAATCTATGATGAAATGCAATGAATATGTACAAATATACTAAATTCACAACATTTACAAATATATACAATCAACAGAAAAGCACAACCAAGCTCCCTTTGCTTCCCCCCAAAGGGGACCTTTCCCAAGGGACCTCTCTCCCAGGGGCCTCCCCCGAGACCTCCCTGGCAGAAAGCAGAGTTAGCTAAAGCAGCAAATTGTTAACTTAGCTTGCCAAGGTCAGTGTGTTATCTTCAGCCAGAAGAGAAGAAGAAACAGCAACCAGACACCCCAGCAAGCTGCCCCAACTGCAGATTGCAGAGTGCCCACTTTGTTTTGAGTAATAGTTCTTAAACATTTCTATCCAATGGAAATGTTTAGAACAATCATTATTTTGCTTTCTTACACCCAATCGTGACTTATTTACACTCTTTCTCTTTCTCTGCTTGAACTTTGAGAAGAAAAAATAATTAAAGAGACAGTTTCAAACCATCACACCATTGATCCAGCTTGTCCAGGTCCCTCTGCAGTATCCTCATACCCTCCAGGAGATTCACACTCCCTCCCAACTTGGCGTTGTCTGCAAATTTATTAATGATTGACCCGATCCTCTCATCCAGGTCTTTGATAAAGATGTTGAATCGAACTGGGCCCAGTACTGAACCCTCGGGGACATCACTGGTCACCGGACACCAACTGGATGTTGCACCATTCACAAACACTCTCTGTGCTCAGTCATCCATCCAATTTTTAACCCAGCAAAGGGTACACCTCTCCAAGCCAGCTTTTTCAGGAAGATGCTGTGGGAGACTGTGTCAAAGGCTTGCTGAAGTCCAGGTAGACCACATCCACAGCCTTCCCCTCATCTACCAGGTGGGTCACCAAGTCATACAATGAGATTAGACTGGTTAGGCAGGACCTTCCTTTCCTAAAGCCATGTTGGCTGGGCCTTGTATTCCTGATGGCACTCAGGATGGCCTGCTCCATAATCTTGCCAGGTACTGAGGTCAGAATGACAGGCCTATAGTTTTCTGGATCCTCCTCCTGTCCCTTCTTGTGGATGGGCATCACATTGGCCAACCTCCAGTCATCTTGGGCCTTCCCAGTTAGCCAGGACCAGTGATAAATGATGGAGAGTTGTTTAGTCAGCTCTTGTGCCAACTCCCTAAGCACCCTAGGATGAATCCCATCTGGACCCATAGACTTGTTAGGGTCTAAGTGGCACAGCAGGTCATTACTTCCTCCTGTATTACAGGAAGGATGTTCTTCTCCCCATCCCTATCTACCAACTCAAGAGCCCCATTGCCCTGGGAATAGTCAGTCTTTTTGTTAAAGACTGAGGGAAAGAAGCCTCAGCCTTTTCTTTGTCTTCTGTTACTACATTCCCTCCTTTTTCCAATAAGGATTGAAGATTTTCCCTGGCCCTCCTTTTGTTATTAATGTGTTTATAAAAGCACTTTTTATTATGCTTGAGTTGGCCAAATTAAGTTCAAGATGATCTTTTGCATTGCTAATTCTCTTTCTACATGACCTGACAATATCCTTAAATGCTTCCTGCTTCACCTGCCCCTTTTTCCAAAGTTGGAACTCTCTTTTGTTTTCCTGAGTTCTTGAAAAAGCTCTTTGCTTAGCCAGGCTTGTCTTCTTCCCCAATGGCTCATTTTACAGCACATGGGGACAGCTTACTCCTGCACCGTCATAACTTCAATCTTAAAATAGGCCCAGCCTTCCCGGGCCCCTTTTCTTTTGAGGGCTGCTTCCCAAGGGACTGTCCAAATTAACATCCTGAATAGACCAAAGTAAGCCCTCTGGAAGTCCAAGTTAGAGATTTTGCTGACAGCCCTCCTAACCTCACCACATATTGGAAATTCTATTATATCACGGTTACTGTGCCCCAGACAACCTCGACCTCCAGCCACTACATCTTCCACCAGCCCTTCCCTGTTCATAAAGAGTAGGTCTAGCAGGGCACACTCACAAGCTGCAATAAGAAATTGTCATCCACACATTCTAGGAACCTCCTGGACTGCCCCCTTTCTGCTGTGTTGCACTAGGAAGTTGAAGTCCCCCACAAGAACAAGGGATAGTGAATGAGAGATATCACCAAGTTGTTGAAAGAATGTCTCATTAGTGTCCTTACCCTGGTCAGGTCTGTAGCAGACTCCAACCAGGATATAGAATCATAGAATCATAGAATCAGTCAGGGTTGGAAGGGACCACAAAGATCATCTAGTTCCAACCCTCTTGCCATGGGCACGGATGGGGCCTCAACCACCTCTGTGGACAACCCATTCCAGGCTCTCACTACTCTCATGGTGAAGAACTTCTTCCTCACGTCCAGCCTGAATCTCCCCAATTCCAGCTTTATTCCATTCCCCTGAGTCCTGTTACTATCCGATATCCTAAAAAATCCTTCCCCAGCCTTCTTGTAGGCCCCCTTCAGGTACTGGAAAGCCACAATAAGGTCACCTCGGAAATTCCTTCTCTTCTCCAGACTGAACAGCCCCAACTCTTTCAGTCTCTCCTCATAGGAGAGGTGCTCCAGCCCTCTGATCATCCTCGTGGCCCTTCTCTGGACACGTTCCAGCATGTCCATATCCCTCTTGTAATAGGGGCTCCAGAACTGGATGAAGTACTCCAGGTGGGGTCTCACCAGAGCTGAGTAGAGGGGAGAATCACCTCCCTTGACCCGCTGGCCACAATTCTCTTGATGCAGCCCAGGATCTTGTTGGCTTTCTGGGCTGCAAGTGCACATTAACAGCTCATTTTGATCTTCTTGTCCACCAGCACTGCCAAGTCCCTCTCCTCAGGGCTGCTTTCTAGCCAATCACTGCCCAGCCTGTATTTGTGCTTGGGATTGCCTCAACCCAGATGTAGGACCCTGCACTGTGTCTTGTTGAACCTCATGAGGTTGGCTTGTGCCCACCTCTCCACCCTGTCAAGGTCTCTCTGGATGACATCCCTTCCCTCCAGCATGTCTGCTGCACCACACAGCTTGGTGTCAACAGCAAACTTGCTGAGAGTGCCCTCAATGCCACTGTCTATGTTACCAACAAAGATGTTGAACAAGACTGGTCCCAGGACTGACCCCTGAGGGACTCCACTTGTCACTGGCCTCCACTGGGACATGGAGCCATTGACAGCCACTCTTTGGGTGTGGCCATTAAGCCAGTTCTTTATCCATCTCATGGTCCACCCATCAAACCCATGCGTCACCAGTTTGGAGACCAGGATGTGGTGCAGGACAGTGTCAAGGGCTTTGCTCAGGTCCAGGTAAATGACATCAGTTTATCACCCCTCATCTATTAATGTTGTCAACTGTTCATAGAAGGCCACCAGGTTTGTCAGGCAGGATTTGCCATTGCTGAAGCCATGCTGACTGTACCAAATCACCTCTTCACTATTCTTCTGTCTCAGTAGTGCCTCCAGGAGGATCTGCTCCATGATCTTACCAGACACAGAGGTGAGACTGACTGGCCTGTAGTTTCCTGGTTCTTCCTTCTTACTCTTTTTGAAAATGGGATTAATGTTTCCCCTTTTCCAGTCAGTGGGGACTTCCCCAGACTGCCAGGACTTTTGGAATATAATAGAGAGGGGTTTAGCAACCTCATCTACCAGTTCTCTCAGTACCTGTGAGCGTCAGGTCCCATGGACTTGAGCACTTTCAGATTCTTCAGGTGATCATGAACCTGATCTTCACTTACAATGGGCAGTTCTTCCTCCCGGTCCCCCCACAACTGGAGGGATGGAGGAGAACATGACCTGTGCTCCTGATCCCTTGACCAGATATCCCAAGGCTCTGAAGTCCTTCTTCATTGTCCTTGGAGGAATTCTTCCTATTTCATCACTACCTATTTGAAACAAGAAAAGGGGATAATAATCTGAGAGCTGTACTAGGGACAGAGGTTTCTTCCTTACATCTTTAATCTGGGCTCTCAGGAGGTAGCAGACCTCCCTGTGTAGCAGGTCCTGTCTGCATATTGGGCCTTCTGCTCCCAGTAGTCACCAATGGCAATGACCCGTCTTTTACTCTTTATTGAGGAGGTTTTAATGCAGGGGGCAGTTCAACTAGACTTCGGTGACACCTCTAATCAGGAAGACCATCATCCTCACCATTGTCCAGTTTGCCTTGCAGAGCACTGTACCTATCCTTGCCTCCATCTTCATTCTCCTGGCTGTCAAGTTCCACAGCCACATACATGTTGTACAATGGCAACTGGGTAGATGAGGGGGGATGAGGATGTTCTCACTTGCCTCTTCGAGGAGGGACCTCTTTCCATTCCCCCTTGCCTCTTACGTCTTCTCCTTGTGTCTAGTGACAGGAGGAGAGGGGTCTTCCACTACTTGTAGAGCCACTTCCTGCTGCATTGGCCTCAGAGTGTGGCTCCACCAATCTATCTCGCTTTCACACTCTCTGGTCATTCTAAATCTCTCTACTTCCTCTCTCAATTTGCCCATCTGCCTGGACAGGTCATTGAATTGATCATCCCACACACAAGTGGTGTCTCTGACTCCTAGTTCAAGTGCCAGGCTCAGGTACTCACCACAGCCAGAGACCTGCACAACTGCATGTTTTCATGGGAGTTGAGTCTAAGTTCCTACATTCCTTCGCCCTGTGGCTCTTGGTCGTGTTCTCACCATGATCTATCTGCCCATGGAAGGAACCAAACACTGTTTACTACTTTCTGCTCACCCTGCTCACTCACTCCCAGTGTGCTGCTTGCTGCGATCCAGTGAGACAGCTCGTCCCGGTGCCACTGCCTCTCTGGAAGGATGATCTTGTGCTGGCTTGCCTGTGTTTGTATCTCACACAGTAACCACAGCAATGCTTCCAGATGCATCGTCCCCCTCAGAGGCCCATGAGGGATCTGATCCTGCTGCCCCTGCTGCCCTTCTCCAAGTGCCTCTACTTCTGTGAAGTGCCCAGTTTGCCTGAAAGGGAAATCAAAGTTAATTTAATCACTGCTCAGCCAGAGCTGAGGTCTCAGAGCCGGAGCTGGTCCCAGTGCTGCTGCCTCTCTGGAAGGGTGGTCTTGTGCTGTCTCACACTTGTTTGTATATTGCAGCTTCTGTCTTTCCCCAGAACTGGAAGCTTACTGGGAGTGGATAGTAGTGCAGAAGAACAAATGCAGTTTTGAAGTACTGTGCTGTGTTTAGGGTAACAGGAAAGTTTGCTAACTAACTGTAAGCAAAAACTGATTACAGAAATTAATTTTTTGACTATGCTTAAAAAGAAACACATAGAAAAATAATCAATATAAAATGAATTGAAAAATATTACAAAAATATAATAACAGGTTCTGTAACATTTATGGAAATGCATAAAATGGTGCTTGGATGCCATGCTGTCAGGAGTTTTAAGTGTTACGGTCAGTGTAGTCACATTAAAAATAGCTCCTGAAACACTGGCTGAAGTTTAACACTTGGAGTCAATCTATAAGCTAATGGTCTCGTGTTTTTCATTGGCATCATCAGCATTCTTTTTTTGACCTTCGGCTAAGGAAGACATTGTCAGTCTGGGTAAGTATTTTCCCAGTGAAGATGTGCAGTGCTTCAAGAAAAACTAAAAGTCTGTAAGTTCAGCGTCCTATTTGCAAATTAAGTATGAACATGAAAAGCAAGAGGCTGACTTTTAAAACAGATAATTTTGGCCAAAAATTTGTAGGATAATTCTTATTGAAATCTCTGCTTTGGCTTCCCTTACCTTCTGCATCTAATTTAAACAATACAGCCTCTGCAGCATGGCACAGGGAGAAGACCTATGGACATATTTTGTAGGAGGCAACACAGAGAAAATGTGAGGAACTGGAAAGTGTATATTTACAATCACTAGAGTGTCTTAAAGAGACAATTGAAAACTGTGTGGTAGGCTTCAGAAATTAATGATTCAGGCAAAACTGTAGTTCCACTTCACTTAATAACTCAAAATTTTACCAGGTCAGGCATGGCTTAGGATATTTTTCATTTTTCTCTTTACTTTCTACCCTACAGTCTTTCCTAAATTGCACCCTCTTTTAACATACTGCTTAATCTCCAATATCCTAGTCTTTCCTTTGTTGTCCATAAATTAGATATTTTTTTTTAACTGACCTACTTCAACAAGCCCTTTGTTCATTCTCTGTTGGTTTTTTTTTCTTTCTTTCCATCAATATTCACTACCTTTTTCTGTAAGTACTGTATTTGGTTTGGCTGAGCTGGAGTTAATTCTTCTCAGAGCATCTTCCCAGTGCTGTGCTTTGCAGTGCTGTAGCTGGGTGTTGATAATACACCAGTGTTTTGGTTACTGCTGAATGAGCACCCAGGTTGTGCTTTTCCAACATTTCCCCATCTCAAGAGTATGCTGAGGGCTGGGTAAGATCTTGGGAGGGAAAACAGGAAGGACAACTGATCCAAACTGGCCAGAGGGGTGTTCCATGCCATATGATGTCAGCTGAGGTATATGCACTAAGTGAAAGAAGGAAGTGTAGGCATATTCATCCATGCTATCTCTCCTTCAGAGCAATTGTTACATGTGTTAGAGATCTGCTTCCCAGGACTGAAGATCACCTGCTGATGAAAAATAGAGAATAATATCTCTCTTTGCTATTGCTTCTGTGCTCAGCCTTTTCTCTTTGCTTGTGCTTAACATTATTAAATTGCTTCTGCCTTATTACCGGCCTTTTGTTGTATTTTCCCCTCTCCCCAGTTCATCTAAGAAAAGGAGTGATAGAGTGGTTTTGGTGGGCATTTGGCCCGCCAGACAGCACCAAACCACCACAGGTGTATTTGCTACTAATTATCTGTAGCTCCTAAAATGTCACATTTGTATCAATTTTCTTAAGGTTGTATTCTTCCATATTTCTGTTTACACAAATGGGTCATGATCTGAACTTCATTATTTTCTCTTTCTTCTTGCATTCAGTCATCTTTCACTTGTATCAATACAATCTCCTTCTGGCCTGAAGATCACTTCATAGGTATTGCTGTAAATTTGTGAATATAGCATGAATATTTTTCTCTAGTCATAGCTTAACTGTAGTTCAGAAGGATTATTTTTGCTGTCTGTTTCATGTAAATGTAAAACTATAGTATGGAGAAAAGCTATGAAATTGTGAGATCTAATCATAGTTTGAAGATGTATTTTGTTTCCAGAGTGCAGAGAGAGATTGGTTTAGAGGCTTCTGGAAACATTCTGGCTTCTTTTCAAAAAATGTACACTTCCAAAATACTTTTTAAGTCTTTCAATAAGGACTGGAATTTCAGCACTGTGTTTTTCAAACCAGGTCAGCATCTCCTAGCATCAATTTATGAAAGCTGTGAATGCAATATGCAATGACTACTACTGGATGGATGGATGGATGGATGGATGGATGGATGGATGGATGGATGGATAGATGGCTGAATGTGCAGCTTATCTAATTGAAGCATTTGTGCCTGTTTCTTAGTAGAGATTTTATTTGTTTGGGTTTTTTGTTGCTTGTTCGTTTTGGTTTGTTTTAGAGAATGTTGGGGAGGGTGAAAAGAAAAGGTGTGTGAAGCAATGTAAAAAAATCACTTGTGGTTTACTATTTACGCACTGACAAGACATCTAGCAGTCCATGTATTTTAATATCTAGCTGCTGGTTACTGAAGAGGCAAGGAACAAGAAGCTGTCATTTATAAAACTCCAATTTCCCTGAGGAGTAAGCTCATGTTAGTTGGTAAAATTTCAGCCTCTCTGTTCTGTCTACTGGTTGTCACTTTAGTGGTCTTAGTCTCCAGACACAAAAATAAAGCTGTTCAGGATCCTTCACCAGGTCAGGCAGTTGTAGACACTTTGTCTGCAGTGGTACTATTTCTTATATCTCAAAACCTCCTTGAGAGGTTTGTCAGAAGTATGTCAGAAGTATGGATAATTTTCAGTAGTGGATGTGGGCCTGAATGGAAATAAAAAATCTTACTTCTGGTCAGAACAGCTTGTGCTTCAGAGATGTACATTCCCCTTTGTATTTCAGCAGGTTTTTCAGATCTCTTACAGAAGAGGCTTCATTTGGATTAAGAACCCCTGGTTGCATTCACTTACATGCTTGGATTGGCTCTTCAGCTATATGAAATGTGATTAAAAGAGGTTCTGCTTCAAGAATCACTCTTGAACTTGGGCCAATCCACTTCTGCCAAAGCAGAATATGAGGGATATATGAGAAAGCATATGTGTCTTTTATTCTGCTGCTTTAAGGTCTGTCTGATTTTGGACAGAAAAAAACAACAAACAAACCACAAACAACAAAATAATGATAAAACATACAGTAGCTAAGATTATGGAAGAACTATCTGCTAAAGAACCAGTAGCTGTATTACTCAATCTACTTGACAGTATATCTGGTAGGTAAGGAGAAATTAATTTGAAGCCAGTTTAGATCCTTTGGGCTTATTTGACAGAGAGAAAAATAGCAAAAGGTTATAAAAGGACATTTCAGAGGAAACTATTGAAGAATTTGGATATAAGAATGTGCAATCCCACTGGTGATCCTTGAATTCTCACACAAACAGTACTTTGGATTGTTGTATAGCCCTTAAGATGCTGATTATTGAGTTGTCCTGCAAGAAAATAAAACCAATTTTATCTCTGTTGATACTGTTAAAAACTTTGGTGTGTTGTTATGCATATTCTGCCATGCTGGAAAAATATGTTTGAGTTTCCTTATTCATCTCTTTCATGCATATGCTTTCCCCTCACGTCTGTGTTGTAGGGAAAAGGCAGTGATAAACTAGCACATATGGGAATCACAGAAGCCAGTTTCCAAGTTCTATGTCCATTAGAAACAAAGATTGCTGTTCTAAAAACTATTTGGGGACTTCAGTAACTGTGTGTTAGGCATAGACTTAATAGGTATTAGATGTTTATATACTTTTAAAAGTGTTTAGTCTATTGTGGTGTTTTACATGTTCATTTTGTGAGCTGGATTTGATGATTTCCAGACTTTCACAGTATAATTGGTAGTTTGAAACTGATGTGATACTGTATGCTTTTCCTGCTCTTAGATATATAGCTGGTCACTTTAGGTATATATTTTCCAAGCTGTTTTTGGAATTCAAAACTTGCAATTATTTGTTATTACATTGCAGGCACAGATAGTGTTATGTGGGATGGAATCGTACAGGTTTAACTTGCAATGTCTCCAGGACAATGAGGAAAGAAGTCTTGAGTTTTTTGAAGGCAAACAGTGAATTTACTGAGGTTTAGCCTAGGTCAAAGTTTCTCCCTCTTTACTAATAGACTTTGTTCTAAAATCTTTGACTTCTTCAGCCAAAGTCAAATATCCACCTTATAAATAATCATTATGGTTTGTGACTATCCTTTGCTCTTTCAATTTTTATGTCTTCATCAATACAGAAACCTATGTGAGATCCTCTGAATGTTATCAGGTAATATTAGGTTAAATAATACAATGCACCAATGAAGAAGGCTTGAGCTAATCCTGATCAATCTTCTAAAATCAGTTAGGGCTCAGTCACTTGATATTTTCTATTAGCATTATGGAAGAGTAAATACAGCATCCTTACTGGCACAAACAGAGGTAGAAGAAGACATGTCTCTGATTTTAGAAACCCCTTTGATTGTGCACAAATTAAAGGCATGAGTCAAACTCCAGTAAATTTTCCGTGATGAGTCATCACCCCAGTAGCTGTCTTGTATCACTCATGCAGTGCAAAATGAAAATGAAACACTTAAACCTGTAGTGCTTCTAAGATGAAATATACATATTAGTCATGTATAAATATTTCTTTGAATAAACCATACTGTAGTTCACAATGAGTAAGAGACAGATATTGAATGTTTATGCATGGCTAACAACACTGCAAATCTGAGTGTTGGAGGATGTAGGCACATATTATCAGAGAAAGTTAAAGTGCACATCCTTTCCGTTCCAGTCCAATAGTGGCAATCATTCCTTTTAGCTGAAGTCAAGTCCACAGATAGCTTTTGCTTTTGTTGTTAAAAAAACAAAAAAAAAAAAAAAAAAAAAACCAAAAAACAACAACAAAAAGTTTCAAAAAGCAATCTTTTACTTAAATACCCTAAGAGGAGGTTAGTTAAAAGAACTTGTCAAAATATTTGTTGCAAAAAACATTTCCCATTACATTTTTTGAGCTTAGGTTTTCAAGTCACTGAATACATTAACTTGGCATTCTCTGTTTCTTGGTGTGTGAAATTCCTTGTAGAAGGGACAAAGTAAATTTTTAAGAAGAAATTTGTCTTTATTAGAAATATTATAATCAAAGAAGAGATAGAAAATGAAAAAACCAGAAAGCTGATGCTATTTTCATTACCTACAGGGTGCCTCTCAGGCTTATTCACATAGTCAAGCAATTTCCTCCTCAGAAAATCTGAATTTTCTTCTCAGAAACCTTTATACAGGTTTAATGTATACAGGTATACATTAATGGAGAAAAAGCATCTTGTTGAGTAAAAGAACCAGAGTTTACTCTGAAGTAATAATTGTTAAGTGCCATGTAAGTACAATTTTATAAGGCTGCTGAGGGAGAAGAGTAGAATCAGATTTTATCTTTGCTGTAAGTTCTCCTGAAGGACTTACTAATTTCATTGTTTAGTTACTAGAAGTTATTTCTGTCATCATTACGTAGTTCAGAAAGGTGATATTCCTGAAATTCAATATTGGGACAGAATTTCTGTCAAGGAGGATGGATCAGCCCTAAAACTGTGGGTAACCAATTTTTGGGTTGGTTAACAATCAGTTCTGCAACCTCTTCCTAAGTTATTGCCGTCCTTCAATATTTTCAAAACTTAACTATAAGAAGCTGTTGCTAATTTGATCAAATGCAGACAATATCAGCCGATGACATTGGATAGTCTCTGATTTAAACAACTTTTCTCAGGCTTTGTGACACCTCACAGCCAAAGGACACAAAGTAAAAAGGGAAGCAATATGGAGTGGAAAACTTTGTAGAAAGTTCCATGGAAATCTTCCTTTAATCAGATTAGTTTTGTCAGGACTTAATGTGCTTAAGAAAGTTCTTGGTTGTACAACTAGTTATGAATGTTAGGGCCCCCACACAGAGGCAAAGATCCATTCTTCACAGTCAGATATCCTGTCAGAGCAGAGGTCTTCCTATGTCACTAGTTTGTTTACTTAAGTACTCAAAGAAGCAGGAAAACCAGAGTCTGTGAGAATCCTTTTTTTTTTTTTTTTTTAATTTCACTAGTTAAATTTAAATAATAAGTTATAAAAATGTTTTCCTTACTCTGCCACTAGTACCCTGTCACACTGCGAGTACAGGGCAGCATGTGAGAGAACTCATGGACTGCTTGGAATAGTTTTGCATCTTGAGACTTAAGAATGAATTACTAATGTACCCTTACTGGTGATATCTGTGATATTTTTTAACCTTATCTCTCCTATGGATTAAATTTGTGTCTGACATACTTAGGAAGGGCAGACTGGTTTATCCATTTGCCATTGTAAAGGCAAAAACATACATTTAAGTGGAGTTAGGGAATTAAACAGAGCAACCCATATTCTTCAGAGTTCTTCAGACTTATTGTCTGTACTTTGTCCATTGACAGGTTTCAAACATCCATTAATTTGCACTTTCGCTGTATTATTAACCTTTTTAAAAATATATATCATAAAACTCTGCAGAAATGGAACACTATTTGTATTCCCCTTGCAGAAGTGAGAGAAGGAAATTTACCACTGTGAATGGTCATTTTCTGAAGCATATTAGCTTGTTGCATTTCTTCCTGAAGTGAGACTGTAGGCTAGTAATAAAGTAAAACAAACCATTTTTATGCCTCCTACTAATACTTTTTCATTTCTACAGTCAAACCTGACTAAATCAGTGGTACATATAGATAATAAGGATCACATTTGTGCTACCTGATGATCCATAGCAATTTTTAATTTTAATAATTTAATTTAAAAATAATCTAGAAACCTTATTGGCGTCATTTAAAATATAAACCAAAAAGTGAAGGTCATGACAACTTATTGGAGAAGGTTAGTGGTTATTTTTAGGAGAAATGAACATCAACAAGACACTTGGTGGCTTTAACTATATACACAGAAAAATTTACAATGCTATCAAGAGGCAATTCAAGCTGGAGTATCATGCAGCTAGGCGCGGGTGCTTTGAACTGAAAGTTAGCGAGTGTTGCACACGTGAAAAGATACACTGTGTCTTTGTAGTGAAGTAAGTTGCTGGGTTACACTGGCTGCACTGTGGCTGCCCGTGGCTGGCCTGGGGCTGGTCCGTTCTGGGCGGGGGAAAGCTCCCAGGGCTGAGGCTGCAGCTGAGTCATGGGCAGGCCACGGTGTGGGGGCTTCCGTCTGGATGGCAACTTTCTTTCTCCTCCCGCCTCTACAGGACTTTCCACTAATTGGCAGGCAGGGGCTGGCAGGGCCGGTATGACTCCCTGAACAGGGTCGGCCC
Organism: Indicator indicator; assembly: GCF_027791375.1. Classification (NCBI taxonomy): domain Eukaryota; kingdom Metazoa; phylum Chordata; class Aves; order Piciformes; family Indicatoridae; genus Indicator; species Indicator indicator. The sequence goes on along the minus strand of NC_072053.1, from coordinate 51,574,418 downwards.
AGCAGGGCCAGTTCTGGGGGATTGGTCCTGCAAGGCAGGGCCAAGTCCTTCAGGGTCAGCCCTTGCAGGGTCAACCTGCACGGTGGGGCGGGGCTGACAGTTCCCAGGAGTCAGGGTCGGGCGTCCCTGATCTCAACAGTGATGGGCTTTGGGGCTGACGGAAGAGGCCCTGAAGAAGGGGTGCGGCTTCACAGAGTGACGGTTCGCCTTGGCTCAGCTTTAGACCAGCTGGCAATGCCAAATCTCATTGGTGACTGCTTCCTGTTTAAGGTTACGATGCAGACCTTTGCTTGAACTCCAAAGAGAGTGGACGGGACTCTTTCTTTTGGGAAGTCCCAAGTTTGTATTGCCTGATGGCACAGGACTGTGGAGCGGTGAAACGGGCAGCTCCGTTTGTCTTCTGCGAACAGCAGGGTCACTCAGGACAGCTAAGTGTGGTTGCTGCTTATATGAGCCAGTACACACAAGGTCATGGCTGCCCAGTCTGCTGCTTATAGCTGTAGCAGACGTTGGACTGCCAGGCTTGGGCTAATTCCTCCCCCTCTGGGCTAAAGCTTACCCTGGGGAGTCCAGTCCTCTCTAAGACATGGAGAAGTTTTCTTCCAATCCACTGGGACTGGGCTTTTGACACTGGCTTTCGTAGCTTCAGCGAAGGGATCTCCTTTGCAGATTCCTTGGGCAAACTGAGGCACAGTGGCCTTCCCAGGGTGCTGGCTTCTTCTCTATGTTGCAGAGGCTCCTAGTATGGTTGCATGTGGGAGAAAGAAGACTTACAGGCAATGGCTTAAGCACTACAAGCTTACAAAGCTCAAGCAAAACAAGAGCATGCAAAGCTCTGGATAACAAAAGGAGAGAGCAAAAGGAGAGAGCAAAAAGAGACAGCCACTTATTTACAAGTGGGGTAATACTTACAAGTTTCTCGAGGCTGGTTTTGGCCAATGGGCATTCATGTCAAAAACCTGATTTAGCCCATAGAAAATGTGAAGTTACAATTATGCCTTAAAGGGAAGAAGCATGAGCATGCCATGCTATGGGTGCATGTAGTTGTTTAGCCCTGAAGAAGACAGGCGGGCACCTGGGCCTTTGTCCCCCACTCCAGAAGTAGGGTGGAAAGGGGAAGCTTGGCCGAACATGTTGGGATAAATTTTCCACTTTTTGGGGACATAATTCTGGGTGTATGGTGCCTTCGCCACACAACTGAACTGTAGTTTGGGATATGTATGCTGTTGAAGTCCACAATACTCAAGAAATCCTGGGTGTTCTCTTTATTGGTAGGTGGAGACATATCTGTGATCTTGTTGATGACATCCATTGGATCTGGCAACACCAGTCCTCCAACTTTATCCCTGAAAACTGAATCTCTTTTACAGGTCCCTTGACCTTACTTTGCTTTATGGAGAGCCCAGCCTTTGGAAGAATTTGAACTATTTTCTGCCCTTTCTCATAAACTTCCTTTGCTGTGTCACTCCACACAATGATGTCACCTATGTATTGCAAGTGTTCTGGAACTCCACCCTTTTCCAGTACAGGCAAAAATGAAGCTACCCACTCAAGGACCAGAAAAATGAGACAGACTGAGACTCTTCTTTCCAGGGTCGTAACACTGCACAACTGTAAAATTCATAGTCATAAATTAATGATTCTTATAGTGGGGAATATTATGTGGTTCAAACCACTATAGGGTTGTTTCTGAAACAAAATGAGTACCATGTATCTGAATTGCCATAAATGAGCTCCTGCCTACAGGGTAACTTACAGTTTACGTTAGTTTTGTACCAACAAAACAATTCTATACTGCAAATCTGCAGAGATTTTAGGCTGCTTTGCTGTTCTCACGTGGCTAAAGGTGTCCTTTAGTATTTGAAAAACTTCTGTTTATGATTTCCAAAGTACAATGGCAGTGATAACAAAAGTTTTATAGAATATTAGCAACAGCTAAAAACTGCAGTTTAGCAAAATGAGTGAACAATTAGACTTCTTTCTAAAGTTATTCTTCACTTCAGATTTAACATTATAGAGGTATGTTAAGTTTGTCTAACATATTAAAATACATAGACTAAAATTACAAATATAAGTCTTTTTCAACCATGTGTCAATGCTGAAATTTCCAGCAGTAATGCAAGCATCTTTGTGATTTTTTTTCAAGTAGTTGTAGAGAAACTTTACTACAATGCTAAATACTAATTAATTCTGGGTACAAGGCAAGGTTGATGTGACCATAACTAGAGGCAAAATCATGATAACATACATTCCTGTTTTATCTGTACGGATTCTGTGTGAGTCCTCCTCTTCTACTCTGCCCTGGTGAGACCGCAGATGGAGTGTTATGTCTGGTTCTGAGGTCCCTCATTCAAGAGCCACAGAGATATACTAGAGAGTGTCCAGAGGAGGCCTATGAGGACGATTAAAGGACTGGAACATCTGTCATATGAGGAAAGGTTGAAAGACCTGAGGCTGTTTACTCTGGAAAAGAAACAACTGAGAGTAGATCTTATTAATATTTATAAATATCTGAATGGTGAGTGTCAAGAAGCTGCTGGCCTGTTTTTAATGTCATCCTGTGATAGGACAAGGGGAAATGGATACAAATTGGAACACAAGATGTTCCACCTCAACATGAGGGAAAATGTCTTTACTGTAAGGGTAATAGAGCATTGAAACAGGCTTCCCAGTGAGCCAGTGGACTATCTGGAGATTTTCAAGACCTGTCTGGATGTATTCCTGTGTGACCTGCCATAGATGATCCTGCTTTGGTAGGGGGGTTAGACTCAATGATCTTCATAGGTCCCTTCAAGCCCCTACCATTCTAGGATTCTACAATTCCACAATTTCCTGGAGGAGGATTTATAAAAACACCTTCATCTCCAGTTATCACTGACACATATGTTATGATGGAGTCACTTGGCCTCTGATAGTACTCTATGTCTACACGACATAAGAATAAAGTGCTGCACACCACTTTCACTGTAGGTGTATCTCCAGTGAAGTCGTAGAGTAAAATAAATATTTAGAGGTTAAAACAAAGGACATATATACAGGGAAACACATTGTATTGTGCAACTTTTTTAGCAAAATATACAATGTGCAGTTTTTTATTTAAGTTATTCTGCTTATTTTTCCTTTTAAGTTAGATACTTAAGTTATTTAAGATTACGAAGTCTTGGGCTTCGGGAAGATAATCTCAAAATTCCTATTTTCAAGATAACTGGAAAATAAATGAACTTATAAATCAATGCATATAGGTAATTCAATTCCAAATCTGCCAAAATGTTTTGAGATGAAAAATCTTCAGTCAATGCGTAAGGCTATAAACTTTTGGGGTTTTAATTTTATTTTAATTATACAGAGCATTGTAATTCAGAACTTCAAAGTCAAGTCCAAAGACTCAAAATCCTGGTGCATTTTGGGAACAGATACAGAAATATTTCCTCCACTACAACAGCCTTTTGATGTGATATGATCTTATGAACAAAGGATTTTTCAGTAACTTCAAGAACCAGTATATGGGATTCAATAAGCAAAATATTTGTCAGGCAAATTCATAGTACACTGGTATCTTTTCCTTCATTTACTACAATGGTTTAGCTTAATAAAAAAAGGGAAAAAAAAGTTGACTTTGCCACATTTAAAATTACAACTGATCCCTATGAAAATGTGTGAAAACTGTACTATACAATTGTTCTTTCATACAGTATCTATTTTTCCTCTTTTGCTCTGAAGTTGAGAATCACACCAAAACCTTAGTTTCCTTAGTTCCAACTCAAATTGTTTTTCATCCACATCTAAAGAGGAAAGTTATCAATAATATTCCCATCAACTCCTCTGCTTACATGGCAGTGAAAACAAGCCCAGAAGATAGGACAGTGAGATTGTAAACAGATCTACCTTTCAATACTTCTTACTGGAATCTACCTTTTTTTTTTTTTTTCAGTAGGAACTGGATCCTAAGAATATGATAATATTCCCAATGAAGTCAATGGAATGATTCAGTTTCAGTCTCTTATGCAAAGCTGTTGTACCACAAAATTAATTTCATTTTATTGCATAGCAGTAACCAAGTTCTCATAGACAAGAATTTTCTGCTTTTTCTGGCAGAGGATTATTATGTCTGCCCACGAAAACAAAAGGGCCTCATGATATTTTAAATATTAAAGCATCATTCTGGAAAAGGTTGGTGTATGTTATTGCGAAGTTCATAGCTTTCATTATTTACCAAAGTCTCAGTCTTCAATGCAAAAGGAACCTTTCTTTTCAAATACCTGCAGTGCATGCAGAACAAATAGGAACATGATGTGATCCAAAGGACAAAATAAATACTCACTTCAGCAGAAGACAGTAATTAAGAAGAACTAGTAGTTAAAGCTTCCAGAAGTCAGCTCACTCATGTACTGGGGTAGCTTATCTTGATTTCAGATGACCTTTTAGATGAATGAGCCTAATTTTCATTTCATTGAAAAATGAGTATTTGACATTAACATATATATCTCAGAGCTGACTTCTTCATTCTCCAAAATTAATCCTAAAATGGTGAAATAGGATGATAAAGGCAATATGCATAATACATAATTCCAGTTGGAGATTTTGAGCACTTAGCTCTACAATCTGTAAATTTAGCCTTACAAATGAGGATGGTCTACACCCTCTGTTATCTTTTATCTTGGAACATAACTCTTGCAGTTTCAAACTACAAGTTTGCTGGATAATTGCCATGGTTTAAGCCCACACAGCTGGTACTAAACTCCACACAAACAATTGTTCACTCCTACCTCCCTTTGGTCAGATGGGTAAGAGAAAATACAACAGAAAAAATACTATGCCATTTTACACACTGTATTCAATGTTTAGTAATTGATCAGGTATTTACCATTGAAAGAAAGAAAGGTAAATTTCCTGATCTAAGGTGACATCCAGTAAAACTTGTAGGATGTTCCCAAGTGACTTAAAATATCTTACACTTTAATACCTTGCATTTTGTTGCTGTAGGGATATGCTTTGCAGAAAAGAAGCTTTTACTGAAATTGTAATTGCACTTTGGTATTGGAGATACTCCTATTTGCATTTTGTATTAAAGAATGTGTTACGAGTAGAAAAAGACTGATTTAAAAAATTTAAAAATTAGGTAAGAAAAAAATTAGTATATAATCTAATTCCAAAGTCATAATAAGTACTTGAAAAATATTACTTGGAAAGCAACTGTTAGATTGTGATTATCTATGGAAAACACTTCCCAGAGTACAGTGAATGTGATTTACTTGGAATCAAAGATTCAGGATTTCTCTCTCAAGAATTTTTAATTCTCAAATTTAGAAGTCCTGAAATGTGAGATTTAGAGTCTCTGTCCTTAAAGCAGTATAGATAGATTTTCTCCAGATAGATTTTTTTTTCCCAATTAACACACAGGAATGCTGAGATATAATATCTTCCTCTTGTTGTACTGTGTGTCTTGAAAAAATATTTTAAAAAAATAAAGACAAAAGAAAAAAGAAAAAAGAAACTGATAGAAACCTGATGATTCTAAACCAGGAAAATGTTTCCTTATCTCCAAAGAAGTATATTTTTTTTAATGACCAGGGCTTTTGCAGGGGTATAGTTGGTTTTGTTCCTCTGTAGAATATGCTTTTGTTGGGGAAATATTGCTGACAGATTTCTGACTCTTAAAAGATGGGTGTCTTCTCTTCAACTCATCACCATGCGGTACTTTTGACTGAAGCAGTTCTGGCTTATTTGTTTGATACTTTTTTGAGCCTCTTCCTCTTACTAAACACACCAAAAAAAAAAAAAAAAAAAAAAAAAACACCACAAAAAAAAGACAAACACAAAAAAAAAAAAACCCAAACAAAAAAACCCCGCAACTTACTTAAAAAAAAAAACAAAACATTTTTGTCTGATGATAAGATGATAATAGAACATGTAACCACACAATAATAGCTTCCTAAACAGCTATTAGTATGAACATGGCTGTGTAGAGTATGTCAAATTTGCTCAAGGTCACGCCCTACAGGTAAGAAAAAGGATCATTTCAAGGAATTGGTATAACCCAGATTCTGATGAAAGAAACTTTTGACAGTGAAAAACACACTAAAGCTGTACCATCTGTACTATTTGAGTAATTTTCCTTTTCTTTCCAGAAATCAAAAGAAACAGAAGGACAAAATGGCAGTCAGTTTCACAGAAGTACAAAGGTATTTTTAAAATGGGACTTCAAGTTTTTCATGGATTCAGCTTTGTCATAATCTCTCAGAGGACACATGAAATACTTTCCCAGCACATACATTGGAATGAATCAGGTAGAGACAGACATAATAATACCACAAAAAGAAGGCTGTGTAAAAGATATTAACCCAAAAAAATCACTTACATTTATTTAGAGCTATTAAAATATCTGGGTTAAATTTTGTTTTGTAAAACTTATTGTTCCAAAGTAAACTTTAAACTTAGTTCATTGCAGCTGTTACCAAATTCGTCCATTTTATTACTGAATTTAGAAAGATTTACTTAAGAAATGACAGATTAGATGACATCTTGGTGTTTCTGATGTAGCAGTAGGTGCCAGGCAGCGCAGGTGGTGGAAGGCCCTGACCTCCTCAAGGAAAGCAGTAGCTGCCTTGTGAACCCTAGGGACCTGGCAGCGGCTCAGTGGTGGGAAGCACTGCAGGCCCTACCAGAGTGTTGGGTGCTCACCTAGGATCTAAGGCCCTGTTCTCACTGACAGAGCCCCTAGCAAGTCTGATGGCTCCACCCAGGTGGACCTGGACAGTACAGTTGTCATGGGTCAAGACTGCTTTTTTAATTTTTCTTCACAAAGTTCAAGCACAGAAAACAAGAGAATGTAAATTAGTCACTATTGGGTATAAGAAAGGAAAATAATGATTATTCTAAACACTTCCAATGGAGAGACAGAAATGTTTAAGAACTACTACTCAAAACTCTCATGGTGAAGAACTTCTTCCTCATGTCCAGCCTGAATCTCCCCAATTCCAGCTTTATTCCATTCCCCTGAGTCCTGTTACTATCCGATATCTTAAAAAGTCCTTCCCCAGCCTTCTTGTAGGCCCCCTTCAGGTACTGGAAGGCCACAAGAAGGTCACCTCGGAAATTCCTTCTCTTCTCCAGACTGAACAGCCCCAACTCTTTCAGTCTCTCCTCATAGCCCTCTGATCATCCTCGTGGCCCTTCTCTGGACACGTTCCAGCATGTCCATATCCCTCTTGTAATAGGGGCTCCAGAACTGGATGAAGTACTCCAGGTGGGGTCCCACCAGAGCTGAGTAGAGGGGGAGAATCACCTCCCTAGACCTGCTGGCTTCATTTGATGAAGCCCAGGATCTGGTTGTCTTTCTGGGCTGCAAGTGCATATTGACAGCTCATGGTGAGCTTCTCATCCACTAGCACCCCCAAGTCCCTCTCCTCAGGGCTTTTTTCCCAGGCTGGGGAGAGGTCTCAAGCACAAGCCCTATGAGGAGAGGCTGAGGGAGCTGGGATTGTTTAGCCTGGAGAAGAGGAGGCTCAGGGGAGACCTTAACTGCTCTCTACAACTACCTGAAAGGAGGTTGTAGCCAGGAGGGGCTTGATCTCTTCTCCCACGAAACCAGCACAAGAACAAGAGAACACAGTCTCAAGCTGTGCCAGGGGAAGTTTAGGCTCAAGATAAGGAGAAAGTTCTTCAAGAAAGAGTGATATGCCATTGGAATGTGCTGCCCAGGGAGGTGGTAGAGTCACTGTCCCTGAAGGTGTTCAAAAAATGATTTGATGTGGCACTTGAAGCCATAGTTTAGTTCTCTGGACACATTCCAGCATGTCCATATCCCTCGTGTAATAGGGGCTCCAGAACTGGATGTAGTACTCCAGGTGGGGTCTCACCAGAGCTGAGTAGAGGGGGAGAATCACCTCCCTTGACCCGCTGGCCACACTTCCCTTGATGCAGCCAAGGATCTGGTTGTCTTTCTGGGCTACAAGTGCGTATTGACAGCTCATGGTGAGCTTCTCATCCACCAGCACTCCCAAGTCCCTCTCCTCAGGGCTTCTTTCCAGCCAGTCACTGCCCAGCCTGTATTTGTGCTTGGGATTGCCTTGACCCAGATGCAGGATCCTGCACTTGGTCATGTTGAACCTCATGAGGTTGGCTTGTGCCCACCTCTCCACCCTGTCAAGGTCTCTCTGGATGGCATCCCTTCCCTCCAGCATGTCTGCTGCACCACACAGCTTGGTGTCATCAGCAAACTTGCT